>NC_092803.1:108245960-108480960 GCF_040954645.1 Diabrotica undecimpunctata
AGAAGACAGCATAAGACCCTTCGACGGAAAAGACGATTATCCGGTGAGAAAATGGATTACTGACTTCGAAGAAATTTCTGAATTAATGGGATAGAATGATTTGCAAATGCTAATTTTTGCCAAATGATCCCTAAAAGGAATTGTGAAACTGTATATTCAGTCAGAAAAAGGAATTAATAGCTGGAAACTATTGAAGAAAAAGCTTATTTCGGAATTCGAAAATAAAATAAGTAGTGCTGAAATACATAAAATGATGATGCGTAGAAAGAAGAAACATGATGAAAGTGTACAGGAGTATGTACTGACGATGAGGGAAATTGGTAGCAGAGGTAACATAGAAGACGAGGTCATAATACAATATACAATAGAAGGCATTCAAGACAACCCTGTTAACAAAGTTGTACTTTATGGCGCAAACAACTTCAGAGACTTCAAGGAAAAAATTAAATTGTATGAACTCATTAAAAAACAGACGGCACACAAATCCTCTACAACTGAAACGCATAGAAAGAAGTGGACAAACAATGAAGTACGACGAGATGGTAGAAACAATGAAATACGACGAGATTATAGAAACAACGAAGCTAGAGAAGATGACAGAAGAATGTCGGAAAACAGAATTAAGAAAGAAGAACAATGTTATAATTGTGGAAATCGAGGGCACAGATCGAGAGATTGTCCTGATAAAGCCAAGGGAACGAAATGCTTCAAATGCAACCAATTTGGACACGTTTCTTCTCGATGCAATGCTAAAGAAGATAGACCTTCGACTTCCGGGCAGGTAAATGTCATTGACGTAGTATATAAAAACTCAGTGACCTTAAAATTTGAAAAAATATCGTTACGTGCATTGTTTGATACAGGAATTGACATAAGTGCAATGAGACAAGATATTTTTGAAAAGCACTTTGATGACGTCATTCTTATGAAGAATATAGTAGAGTTAAATGGATTAGGAGGTATTAAGGTTAAGACTTTAGGTTCTTTTAACATAATAGTGGAAATTCAAGGAGAAGATTTCCATATTTTATTTCATGTAATCCCAAAAGAAGTATTAGACGTTGAAGTTATTCTTGGAAACAATATACTAAAACAAGCAGAGGTTACCATAACCGAAGATAGAATTATTGTATGCAAAAAAGAAGTAGATAATATGATAATGAGGATTGCAGTTGAAGAGGCGACACACGATGATAATCTACAACTGGAACATATTAAAGACCCAAATATTAAGATGGAGATAAAAGAATTAGTGGAAAATTATGAACCGCGACAGACCAAGACTACAGATATAAAAATGAAAATAATTCTAAGTAGCGAAGAACCGATACACCAAAACCCAAGAAGGCTATCAATACCAGAAAAGCAAGAAGTAGGTAAGCAAATTGAGGAATGGATAGAGAAAAAAATAATTCGACCTAGTACATCCGATTTTACAAGTCCAATTGTACTCGTCAAAAAGAAAGACGGACAGATCAGAGTTTGCGGTGATTACCGAAAACTTAATCGAAATATAATAAAAGATAGGTTTCCATTACCTCTAATAGAAGATGTATTGGATCGGTTACAAGGTGCAGAATATTTTAGCACAATAGACCTCAAGAATGGATTCTTCCATGTACCAATAGAGGAAGATAGCATTAAATACACGGGATTCGTCACCCCAGACGGACAATACGAATTTTTAAGGTGTCCGTTCGGATTGTGTAATAGTCCTGCAGTGTTTCAAAGATTTATTAGCCACATATTTAGAGAGCTGACATCCAAGAACATAGCAATTTACTATATGGATGACATAATAGTTTTAAGTAAATCCGAAGAAGAAGGAGTTGTACGTTTAAAGCAAGTACTCGAAGTAGCTAGGGACTACGGCTTAGAGATAAAGAAGAAAAAGTGCCAATTTTTACAGAAAAGAGTAACGTTTTTAGGATATATTATTGAGGACGGCAGAATTCAGCCATCGGATGAAAAATCAATGGCCATAAAGAAATTCAAGGAACCAACGAACTTTAAGCAGATTCAGTCATTTTTAGGCCTGACTGGATACTTTCGTAAATTTGTACCGTCATATGCTACGATAGCTAAAGCATTAAGTGATCTACTCAGAAAAAATCAAACATTTGAGTTTGGATCAAAAGAAAGGAGTGCATTTTCAAAACTTAAAGAGCTGTTAACTAGTCAGCCGGTGTTAGAAATTTATCACCCAGATAGAGAAACCGAGTTACACACAGACGCTAGCAGTCATGGATATGGAGCTTGTCTTCTACAGAGATCGAGAGAAGATAATAAGTTTCACCCAGTTTATTATATGAGCAAGAAAACAAGTCCAGCCGAGGAAAAGTATACAAGTTACGAATTAGAAGTTTTAGCTATAATAGAAGCAGTGAAAAAATTTCGTATCTATCTACTCGGAATCAAATTTAAAATAGTAACGGATTGTTCCGCATTTACTAAGACCATGAATAAAAAAGATTTAACTACCAGAGTTGCGAGGTGGGCTCTGTTACTGGAAGATTATCAATACGAACTGGAACACAGAAAGGGAACAAGGATGGCTCATGTAGACGCTCTCAGTCGATACCCTATAGTCATGATAATAAATGAGACATCAGTAGTACAAGAACCAGGTTTTATAGAAAGAATAATGCATGCTCAAGAAGCTGATAACCACATTCAAGCAATAAAGAAAATACTTGCTACGGAAGCTTACGAGGACTTTCTGATTAGAAACAATATTCTATTTAAATATGACGAAGGTAAGGAATTGTTAGTTATTCCGAAACGAATGCAAACAGAAGTAATTAAACTGTTACACGACGTAGGACATTTTGCTGTAACAAAAACACAGGAGTTAATTCAAAGAGAATGTTATATTCCTAACCTCAAGGAAAAAGTCGAGCATTGTGTAAGAAATTGTATTAAGTGCATACTTGGAAGTAGAAAAGAAGGTAAAAAAGAGGGTTGGTTACATCCGATACTAAAAATCGATGGACCTTTACAAACATTTCATGTTGATCATTTAGGACCGTTAGCTACAACCAACAAGAACTATAATCACATTTTGGTGATCATCGACGATTTTTCTAAATTTGCATGGTTTTATCCTACAAAATCAACGGCGGCAAAAGAAGTCATAGAGTGTATGAAGAGGCAACAGAAGGATTTCGGAAATCCTCTCCGAATAATATCCGATAGAGGTACCGCATTTACAGCGAACGAGTTCGAAGAGTATGGCCAAAGTGAAGAAATTAAGCACATTAAGATTACGACAGGTGTACCAAGAGGCAATGGCCAAGTAGAACGTGTCAATAGAACGTTAATCTCAGTATTAACCAAATTGAGTATAGAGGAACCGACGAAGTGGTATAAGCATATTTATAAGTTGCAACAGTTTTTTAATTGCACTTATCAAAGAAGCATTGATGCTACGCCATTCGAAGTACTTTTTGGGACAAAGATGAAGAATAAAGAGGATCTAGGGATGAAAGAAATAATAGAGCAGAAAATGATCAAACAATATGATGAAGGTAGAGACATGTTAAGAAACGAGAGTAGACGTCAGTTAATCAAGGTCCAGGAGGACAATAAGCGCAGGTATGACTTACGAAGGAAGAAGCCGAGAATGTATAGAAAAGGGGACCTAGTGGCAATTAAGAGAACGCAGTTTGGTGGTGGACTCAAACTGAGGAAGAAATATCTTGGACCATATGTGGTAGTAGATGTTAAGCCCAATGATAGATATGATGTGAAAAAGTCAGGATATCATGAAGGCCCCCTGAGCACATCAACGTGCGCTGAATATATGAAGGCATGGGTAGAGAACCAATCAGAATCCGAGTCGGATTCCTAGCAGGATGGCCGAATGTAGGAATATTTCTTACTATAAGTATTTAGCATAGTTTTATTCATTAGTTACGCCACTGCAAGGAACCACTTAAACAATATGCTTAAGTCGCTATAAGGGAGACGGGATTCAGAGGCGAAGGGGGATTCGATGTTTGTCGCCCGAACTGAGTAGACTTAAATTATCGTGCACGCCGACAAAGACGAAAGACGAAACCAATTAACGACGGGGGTGATCGATATTTTAATTCGCAGGTCGCAGACAATTATCCGTAATCTTGTGTATTGTAAATGTAAATAACATCATTACAGTGTATTCTATATAATACAGACTTCTCGCATAGATCGCGGACTTTTAATATAACGTTAACCCTCTTCAAATAATAAAAGAACTTAATTAGACCTACATATATATATATATATATATATATATATATATATAAATATATATATATATATATATATATATAAATATATATATATATATATATATATATATATATCTATATATATATATATATATATATATATATATATATATATATATATATATATATATATATATATCAAGAAAAGGAGTACGACCGTCAATCCAATATAAATTAAGGTACACTCGAAGAGTGGTGGGTTTTGCGGTTTTGCTACTTCATCTATTTATTTAAGACGTTTCGCTTTCTAATCCGAAAGCATCATGAGTTTATCTAAAAAGAACAATATGAAAAACCAAACATCCATAGAAAAGTTGATATAAGTGTGTTACCTTAAAAATATATTTAGCAGTCAATGATATTAAATATGTAAAGAAGCTTATTAAAATGGACATTATAAGATATAAGATATAAGAAAGTAAGAAAATTTGATCCGCTCTAAGATCGATTATGGATGCAACGCTTACTCGTCTGCTTCAACAACTCTTAAAGTTTTAGACACCATTCAAAATAACGCTCTTAGAATAATAAGCGGTGCATTTAGAACAACCCCTATCTTAAGTCTTCAGGCCGAACTCGATGAAATACCATTAGATTTAAGCAGACAGAAATTAATGCTCTCATATGCATCGAAGCGGTACTCTTTACAATATCACCAAACCATTCGCTGCTCCAATATCCAGCACGCAAAAACCCACATTCTCTTTTACGAAAGATGCAGACGAATCATAAATGAATTAAACATTAAAGTCCCCAAAATCTATCCTAGCAAGTTGCTAACTTCGCCTCCTTGGCTAATGTCTTCTCCTCACATAAATTTGGATCTATTATCAGAAAACAAGAAAGAAAGCAATCGTTATCTAATTAACTCTAAATATCAAACTTTAATTTCTCAATTTTCTTCCTTTAAACAGTTATTCACAGATGGATCTAAAACAGAACGTTGTCTAGCATCTTCCTTTGTAAAGGATGAAATAAAGAAATATAAACTAGCGAAGACTAATACTATTTTAACAGATCTCTTTGCATTATATAAAGCTACTCTGAGATAGCGCGTATGTCCTGAAACTAACTTCTTAATAATTACTGACTCACTAAGTTCTCTAGAAATCATCTCAAAAATCTATTCTTCCCATCCTGTGGCCAAACTCATTAGACAAGAATTGCATAACCTAAACCACAGAAACATTGCTTTCCTGTGGGTGCCATCTCATGTTGGAATCACGGGAAATGATCTGGCAAATTAATATGCACGAGAAGCCTTAGACGACACAAATATTGAGTTTTATCCAAAAACTTCAGCGACAGATCTCAAATCATATTTCCACAGCAAAATAGTCAACACAAGCAGAACATGGAATAGTAGATGGTGTAAAAAACAGGCAAAATTACTTGAAATCGTTTTCTCAGGTTATCATCACACGACTGCGGCTTGGTTATAGTCGCCTTATGCATGGACATCTGATGACAAGGGATCAACAACCGGATTGTTATGCTTGCGAGACCCGCTAACAATAAAACACCTTCTCGTGGAGTGCCCGTTACACAGTGCGGAAAGATGAAAATTCGGAATCCCGGAGAATTTGAGAGAACTATTCTTAAATTGCGGTGACAAAGTGATTATCCAATATCTAAAAGTAATAAACTATTTATACAAAATTTAATTGTTATACCATTAAATTATTGTTAATACTTTTTCTTCTTTCGCTAATAGTAATCAGCCCTTACAGGCTGATGCGAGTTCGTAAATAAAAAAAAAATAAAAAAAAATAAATACGTCCGGACCACCTGCATGTTTTTTTTTTAATTGAAAGAAGTGACGAGCTAAAGGAGAAGCGTAGACAAGAAAAATAAGAGATGAAAAAGACGTAGGAAAGTAGAGGTAAAAATCAAAAATTTCTTAAGTTACTATGATTCTGAAACAACACAACCAAATTCATATTGGCCTACTCCCGATAATGTCGAAATTATTACAAAGGCTACTATTACATAAAATTGGGCAAGTTCTTGCCATAAACGAAATTATACTACACCACCAATTCGGATATAGACGTGAATATACTCAAGCATCGATCAATACCACAGCATAGTAGGTATAATTAAAACAACTTAGTTTTACGCTGGAATGTTTCTCGATTTATATCAGATATTTAATACAGTATGACATAAAGGTCTCCTCTACAACCTAAATTTCATCTAACAGACCAACTGTACTATTCTAAAATCGTATCTTACTGATCATTACTTCCAAGTCAAAATTGAAGACAGCAACTCAAATTACCACATCATACGATCTGGCGTACCTCAGGGTAGCGTCCTGGGCTGTTTCTGTACCTGATATTTACAGCAGACGTTCCAACCAGCAACGATACCTTCTTTTACCGATGACTCGGGAGTCTTGACAGTGAATATCGATCCTAATGTCACCACAAAAAGTACAAAATCATTTAGTCCAATTACAAAAATGGCTTAAGCGATGGAAGACCAGTATTAATGCTAGCAAATATTCCGATTTCTATAGAACTAGTTGTCAAATACTTGGGATTGCATCTGGATAATAAACTAATTTTGAAAACGCACATTAAAACTAAATAAAAAACGACTCGATCTTAAAATAAAATATATGAACTTGCTACTTAACAAAAGGTCTCAGTTACCTCTTGAAAATAAACTGCTTTTGTACAAAGCTATACTCATACCAGTTTGGGCATACGGAAATAAATTATAGAATGATGAAGTGAATATTTCATCATTCTATAAATTTTAGGAAATGAATACTTCAAACAATCCAATCCAGAATATTTCGTATGGTCAGTAAAGCTCGCTGGTATGGATCTAATCAAACACTTCACAATGATCTGAACTCTAAACATCCTACTAATAAAGGACGTATTAAAGAGTCATTTAATAAAATATAAAATCGCACTACTGATCACAATAATAAATTAATAAATAATTTATTCACCCAACCACTTGCCCAATGAAAACTGAAGAGAGTATGGCCAGAAGACCTACCGCAATAATATTTAGAGAACCGTCACTGGACGGTACCTAACTCACCTTAATTTACTTACAGACTATTTGCTTAATACTTCTGTGTATAGAATAAATTGTACACATGCAGTGTATTAATAAAAAAAAATTTAAAATAAAATAAGGAACTTGTTTTTATACCCCGTCTATTATTGGCATGAGAATTGTTTAATGATTTAAAATAAGCTTGCTCGTATCTATTGTTAACTATTCTATATCTAAGGGAAAAAATTTCCGTTACTATGTAATTTTCATCACTTTGGTGTAAACTATAGTACCACCTCGACTAAGATGCATTGCACAGCAACCTGCAAGTACTCGCTTACTACGGCGTACACCTTTCTAACAAGTACATTAGAAATAAAAGTAATGATAGGAGCGATGGCAGGCGTGTGCCATAGCATGTGGGTACAGGTGATAATATTTTTCCCTTTTTTTACTAGACGCTAGCGCATGTACTAGTCAGCTTAACGGTTGGCGAGACTGATTGAAAAAAAAACAAAATAACGATTCATTTTGCATGAGCGGTTTCAATGGATATCGCGAGCTCGATTAACAAAGCGGGCATTTACGCCGTTGTTTTTTCCTCTAATTGATTAATTCGAAAATGATGTGAATGTTGACTAGTTGCTTCATTAACTATCTGCTTGTACTATAGGCTTCAACGAAAAATAATACCTGGTTGGTAAATACAAATTAAAGTTTCTGTTATTGTCTTAATGGTTTCTCTATTATTTCTTCTTCCTAAACTGTAATGAGTTTTGGCAAGTATATCTAGATAAATTCATATATTTGACCTAAATAATTAAATGCGTAAGAAATTTGTATTCGGACAGCATTTGACTCAATCTCTCTATAGATTGAGGCTATGAAGTCATATGTATTATATCTTGTCATGTCATCGGTGATATGAGTTTTTTATCGGTCGTGTATGTATAAACAGCTATTTTTATCTTTAATTATTTCTATTCAATGGACTAAAGCTAATGTAGAATCAAATAAATCCATAACGGTTCTTTTCAAACGTAACAATAACATTAGCGACCATAAATATCACAAGGTATCACAACAGCTAAAATAACAATTTTGTGAGAATTCGGTCTAACTTTAAAGTGCCAAATTATCTTCTTTTAGTTTTAAATTGTATTGAGTTAGCATATACTCATCTTTCTTGTTCAGATTTGATATGGTAGATAAATTCTTGGTGGATATGGTAGATAAATGGTCTTTTTTCAATCTTTACCTACCAGTAGATGGAATTGTCGACTAATTCCATAAATACTTCAGATTTAATTTTTTGTCTATGTGGCCATTCTGTTCATTTTTTGTTGTTTTTGAATTCATTTCGATTTTGCCCAATAGTTGCTGATGATCACTTCGTACGTTCAACGTGTTTAAATTCCTGATTTTAATTATTTGTTCTGTATTTTTTTTTCTTGGTGGCAATAGAATCTATTGTTAATTTTTTTTGTCTACTATTATATTCCTCAAATTTTTAATATAATTTGAGAATGCTATGTCTTTTGGTTCTCCTTGTCGGTTGATATTGCAGTTGAATATTTTTGGACATATAGTAGAGTAGACCTGGGAGGATCTGTTTTAAGGTGGATGTGAGAGGTAACATTCGGATTTTTGCAGAAATAATTACGTAATCACTACAATAAAAATAATTAACTTATTCTTTCTGTTAAATAGGTCGGGAATATTAATAAAAAATTTGAATATTAAAAAAATACTAAAAACATTGATTTTTTCCACTGTCCTTCCTTATAACTTTAAAAACAATTCATTTTGAAGCAAAGCGGCAATGAAATAAAATAGCAACAATTAAATTTTATATAAGATACAGCTGACAAAAATGTTTTAATTTATTACCGTTAAGGGGGAAACAAGCCTTTTCTTGTTCAATGTTTTTCAACCACTTAAATTACACTTGGACCTTCATAATGTGCCTGGAAAATCTTTATAACATAGTTAAACAGTCCTCCAAATTTCATTAAAATCAATTTAACAAATTCCGCATAATAATTTTGAAATCTAAATTTTTTTAAACAATTGAATTTTTTTAAAATCTTAAATAACAAAAACTAGATCATGTAGAAGTTTGCCAGTTTTATTAATTATAAAAACGTACTTATCCTATTTAAGGTACTTGATGAAATTGACATTGGAATAATTGGACGGTATCAGGAATGTTTTAAAGCTATAAGCAATGTTTTGGCTAATCAGCAAATAGAATATCTCAGTAACTGTTAGCTTAAATTAAATTCCGGTGATAACGTTAGAAAAGACTCGGCAAGCCGTTTCTTATAAAAGAAAGAAAGTTGAATTACAAGCAGTGGTTCTTGAGATACAATCGTTCAAAGTTGACTGGCATTTGCGATCAAGTTATAAACAATAGAATAATAATCTTTTAACCATTACCTTTTTCTTTCGGAGCTGTTTCTCGATAAAAATTTTCATATTTTCAAGATATTTTTAATATATATTATAATAATAAAAACCATCGGTATTGCAAGTGAAAAATATCAAAAAAATTAAGTTGAAACAAATTGAATTTCATAAAATCAAAATTGGCATATTTAAAAAAATGTATTTTCTCGGCTTCCAATGAGACAATTATCTTCATTTTTTTTAATACGACGTAACTCGAATATAGCTATCTAAAAAACGCATTAACAAATGCGGGACATGCTTTAGTTTTGTTATAAATAAATTTATTTATTTATACTCCAGTCGTCAGAGACGAAAATGTCACTAAACTTTTAAAAATCATACGAACGAGCTAAATTTTTCCGAGAATGATAATTGTCGGACCCCAAAAATATGCAAAAAAGTTTACTATTCCTACCCCCGGCTTTCCCCTTCAACCATCATCCCTCTTAGGGGAAAAATCGAAAAAAAAATCAATTTACCAAGAAACTGTGCGTCGTAGAAAAAATTATATTTTGAATAAAAAATGTAGCTGAGACAATTCTGAACAAAAATGTTTAGTAATACTTTTTGTGTAAAATAAACCGCTCTCGTCAAAAATATCGCTTAAAGCGAAGCGGCTACGCACGCGAAATCAATTTTAAATAAAATTTGTATTAATTCGACGGTAAAAAATCAATAACTTTTGATCAGAGTGTTCTATCAACTAAAATCAAAAATTGTTTTAAAGGTAACGAGTGCAGCTTTCTTATGTAATTTTTGAATTTTGCTGGAACTAAAGTCAGTTTCTATAAAAGTGTTAAATAAATAAACGTTGCGCGATTTTGCCACTTTTTACGATTCTCATGAGATCATTAAAATTTATCACTTTTCCATTAACCAGTCACTATAGAATTTCCATTGTTAGCCCAATCTTTAAAACCTATTACATAAATTTTCGGTTTTGATTTTTGCTAACAAATGTAAGACATTTCAAATATGCATAAAAACGCTTAATTTAAACTTTTACGTTACAAACGATTGCATGTAACGGAAAATCCTTTCAAGAAGACATCATTGGGTGAATTTTGTAGCTGAAGTAGTCTAGTTTAGAACAACGTACTTGTACAATCGAAAAAAGCAGTCTTAAATGTTTTAGATTGTTTGTAATGTGAAAGTTTAAATTCAGCGTTTTTTTAGGCATATTTCAAATGCCTCACATACGCTGCCAAAAATGAAAACTGAAACTTAAGCCACAATCTCATCAGAATCGTAAAAAATGGAAAAATCGCGCAACGTTTACTTGTTTAACACATTTATAGAAACTGACTTTAATTGTGACAAAATATAAAGATTACATAAAACTGCATTTGTCACCTTAAAAAAATTGTTTGATTTTTGTCGTTAGGACACTCGGATCAAAAGATATCGAATTTTTAAAATCGAATTGATACAAATTATATAAATTGATTTTGCGCGTATAGCCGCGTCGCTCAAGCAATATTTTTGAGAGAACGATTTGTTTTACACAAAAAGTGCTAATAGACATTTTTGTTCAAAATTATCTATGCTACATTTATTTATTTTAATAGTTTTTGCACGATGCACATTGGTAAATCGATTTTTCAGTTTCTCCCCTACGAGTAAAACTGACTTTAGGGGGAAGCCGGGGGCAGGAATGGTAAACTTTTTTGGATATTTTTGGGAGTAAAATTGATTTGTAACAAAACTAAAGCATGTCCGACATTTGGCAATGCGTTTTTTAGATGGCTCTGTTCGAGTTACGTCAGATTAAAAAAAAATGAAGAAAATTGCTAGAAAATACATTTCTTTACGTATGCTGATTTTGTTATTGGAATTTAATTTTGCTTTAACTTTAAGTACGGTATATGGGTTAAGTACGTTTTTATAAGTAAAAAAATAACAAAATTCTATATGGTTTAGTTTTTGTTGTGGGAGATTTTAAAAAAATTCAATTAAAAAAAATTAGACTGCAAAATTGTTGTGCAAAATTTTTTAAATTCTTTTAAAGTTAGAGCAAGGAAAGTAGAAAAAAATCGATGTTTTTAGTAATTTTTTAATATTTTAATTTTTTTAATAAAATTCCCGACTTTTTTGAGAGAAAGAAGAAGTCAATTATTTTTACTTAAATTATCACCTAACTATTTCTGCAAACATACGAATGCCACCTCTCAGATCCAAATTTAGTCGATTTTTTACAGATCCGCCCTGGTCTATAAATGATTTGATCTTAAATTTTCATGATTTATAACGTTCCCAAAAGTTTATTCTTAGATATTTGTACACTTAATCGTAAATGATTATTTCAACTTTTCAACACATTTCTCTTGCAAGAGAGAAACAAGTTTTTAATGGTAAAACAATTAAAGAACAAGGCAGTAATAGTAAACTAATAATTAATATTTAAAAAGTTAAAAATAGGACAGTGAGACTACAAGCACCTTTATATGGCCCCTAAATAGATAATATGGGAACAATTAGCGACAGAACGAAATAAAAAAATGTCTTGACACAAAACAAATGACAGCTGTCATGATAGCTGTTATGACAAAAATAATTTTATAAGAAATATAAGAAAAGTAAAATTGAACTTATTCCTGTTTTAAATTAATATACCAAATGCCACGACCTTGTTATCCTTTATTAATTAAAATTTTCGTAACGAGATGAAACGCCAAAAGGAGTTATCACTTTAATTAAATCTGTAATTTCAGAGAGACTGATATGCTAGCTAATTATATAAGAGAAACGTTTTGCATATGTATTGTGTGACCCAATGTTATTTAACGGAATTTTGAAAGAGGACCTTTATCAGAGTAAAATTTTGTTTAACGCTCCAGTGAAACTACTCTCTATCCCTTTTACAATTCTGTCTCATAGTGAGTGGAAACAATTTATCAAAAGTTTCATAGAGAATGACCTAAATTAGAAAATATTCAAAAAAAAGAAAATACGAAAATAAGTGTAAGGGGCCGTAATTTTCAATTATTTTATGGACTAATCGCAAAATAACTTAAATTTTAAATAATGGATATTGTCAATTTAGCTACCATAGGCGTGTTTATCGTTTACTTATTGATTTTTTTAAATTTGTTATTATCAAATCATTGACTTGATTAGTAGTTTTTTTATTCTCTTAATAATAATAATGATGAATGATGATGAAAATAAAGCTGTCACTCATAAGTTTTTATGTTAATTTTTTTACTAATATAAAACTTTGGGGTAAATAAGTTAAAGGGTATAAGTAAAAATTAAAAATTCCTGTAAATAAATTCATAAAAATGACAATAAAACAAAACCTTGAATAATAAAACTATCATATCAATAGGATCATGCTGATTAAATTTTGTAGTTAAGTAGGTGGACGGAGTCTACCTAATATATTTATTATTTGTTTATGTAGTGTGTTGACAAGATTTATTTGATAACTAACTGTTGATATTTTTCCTTGGACTTTCTCAGAACCTAAATATCTTACCTTATCTCTTTTCGTTTCTAGGGTTTCTTAATTTTCCCCTTGATCCCCAAAAAGTTAAGTGGTCTTTTTTCTCTCTTATCTTATCTTTGGTAATTTTACCTATCTATCTGTTTGTTTATTTCTGTAGTGTTTTTAATATATCTTATCCTGTTCTATCTTTACTTATTTCGTCCGTTGGACCCATTCCCTGTTCAAAAAGCTAGTTTCGAACTTACGACTCGCTCTTCATCAATCATCTGGCTGCCATCCGGAATGTCTCCACTGGTCCATTGGTGACCTTTCTAGCACCATCCAAAAAAGGTTTCCATGGTTAAACATATATTTATATGTTTAAAAGGATATAAGCCCCAAAGCGTGGGGCTTATATCCTTTTGTTTTTTTTTTCTTTGTCCGTTGCCTTTGCGTGTCTTTCATATTTTTATGACCCGGCAAACGTGGGACCTGAATATCTGTGTCGTTCCTTGACACTGCTTTCGCTAATCATTTTCTTAGCTTTTCTATACATTTATATAACGCCCAAGCTACGAGGATCCTGATCAACTTCCGTTGTTCTATTTCTATTTATTTCTTCTTCTATTTGCTTTATCTCTATATCAGTTAATTCTTCATTTTCTTCTTGCGTTTCGTCTGGTAAATATACTACAAAAGTTTTTCCATATTTATGTATAAATTTTGGAATTAAACCTGATCTTTTTTTGGTGTATTTGTACTATTGTTATATTTTGTTATTATGTAGACTCAAATTAAAAAATGGATAATTTTGAAGTTAATTTTCTTACTTCAGAGGAAATTAATTACAAATTAAAAATCAGAGGAACTGTTACGAGTAGAGAAATAAAAGAAAAGAGGAAAATCCTCAAGAAATTGTTAGAAAAAACAGCAATCAATTATCTTTAGATATCTTGGATTATGATAACGAAAAGACTGCTATTAAAAATTCTATCTATAATATTTTAAAGTTAGTTGAAGAGTTTGAAGGATCTTTAACAGATTCTTGTTTTCGCCAAGTAAAATTAACACTATTTCATTTGTTAGGTAGAAAAGAACATCTCCCTATTCCCGAGCCTTATTCTGAGGAATCTATTTCTTTCAGAAATAAATCTAATGCCACTTGTTTGTTGTTGGAGCAAGAGATGAATGATAAAATCATTCTTTTACTTTCTAGTTCTTCTTCTGTCAAGTTTGTCTCTCCTGCTCCTCAACAGATAATACATGTTTCCACTCCCGATGCAAATATCTCCAAATATTCCTCCTAACCTAACCCAGCCTAATTTTTTTTTTATTAACATTTAAGATTTTTACAATCTGTTTTGCAGTGAAAACAATAAGTAAAATTTTTTGTCTTTACATGACAGAGAGTTGTAAGGTCCGGTGACCAAATCATCGCGACACAAATTGGCTTGTTTACCAGTAGGATGCGCACATACACTGATACGCGAGCACTAAAAGCGGCACTGATCACAATGGCTGGGTGCTGTTGAAGGCGTAACTCCCACTGCTGTAGGCTCTGTCAGAATCGGTGAGGTAGGTCCAAGGGGTCATGTCGGTTCAATCTCTTCGCTTGTTGGTGGTTGAGAAGATTGTGTGCCAGGGTATTAGGATGCACCCGCAACCTGTTTTGATATTGTTCAGAAGATTTTTTACACTCTTCAGAGACTGTTAGTACCTGAAGATCTCTATGTATTGCATCATTCTGGATATATCAAGGTGCATTAGCGATTGTTCTCAGAGTTTTGGATTGGAATCTTTGTATTATCATAATATTAGGTTTGCTAGCTGAACCCCAGAGCTGTGAGCCATATGTCCAAATGGGTTTTATTATTGTATTGTATATCAGCAGCTTGCTGTCAATCGATAGGTGAGAGTTTTTTCCCAACATCCAGTAAAGTTTTCTGTATAAAATTCCCAATTGAAGCCTTTTAATTCCCAATTGAATACCTAAGTATTTTAAGTCATGCTTTTGGGGCAAACGATGTCCATTGAGGTTAACGTGTGGACATATACCTCTTCTTAGAGTGAATGTAATTTGTGTAGATTTTGAGGGGTTTACTCTAATTCTCCAGAGTTTAAGCCATTCATTTGTTTTGTTCAGATGTATTTGCAGTCTCTCTGATGCTATTATTGGGTTGCTATGATAGGCCAAGAAAACAGTATCATCTGCGAATGTTGCAAGCGTTAGGTTATTGCTTATTGGCAAGTCAGCCGTATATATCAGGTACAGAATCGGTCCGAACACACTACCCTGAGGTACACCAGATAGGATGGGGTAGAGTTTTGTATAGGCTTCACTATATTTTACCAGATATCTTCTTTCTGTAAGGTATGATTGCAGCAGTTTAAAGTAAGGGTAAGATAAATTTTTCTTTAATTTGTACAAAAGTCCTGTATGCCACACCTTGTCAAAAGCTTAAGAGGCGTCTAAAAAGGCCGCAGTACAGCATTGCTTGTTCTCGAGACTAACCTAAATGGAATGTTAAATTTAATGATGATCTCAAGACTCTTTTTGATTTTATTGAACGAATTAATGAGTTATCTGAATCCCGTAATGCTCTGAACGACATTTTATTTAATTCGGCTATTGAATTTTTCTCTGGCGATGCCGCGGTGTGGTTTCGCAGCATTAAGTCCTCAATAGATTATTGGAATGGACCTATTTTACTCTTTAAATCCACTTTTCTACCTCCCGTTGTCGAAGAAGACCTTTGGGATGAAATCAAAGGTCACAAACAAAAATGTAGCGAGCCTATCGTCATTTTCTCCCACGCAAATGCTATCTCTTTTTAATCGTTTATCTCGCGAAGCATCCGAATCCACAAAGTAAAGGATTATTTGTAAAAATATGTTACCTACCTGAACATATTCCTCATGTCATTTTAAAAGAAATTAATACCGTGAGTGAACTAACTCAAATTGTTAAGAAGTTGGAAGATGCTAACCCTTCATTAATGGCTAAGTTCTTCCAAAATTCTAAAATCTCGGTTGTCGAGACTGACACTCCTCAGTCGAAGCGTCATTCTCACAACAATGCCTTAAATGCCAGATCTTCTCCATCTGCTTCTAATCAAATGTCTAATTTATTTAATTCGAAAAACAGATCATACCTATCCCGTTTGTAAAAAGGAACAACAGCACAAGTTCTGTTACAAGTGTGGTTATCCTAATGAGACTGTCCATACCTGTAAAAAATGCTCCCTGTCCTCAAAAAACTAGGACCCAGTGTCAATAACCTTGTAGTTAAGACACAATGAACTAAATAAAAAAAAATAACGACCACTAGACAAAAGGATAAACAGTTTAAACATTGTTTAAGATTATGAGCAATGATAGAGGACGGAATGGCTTCTGGTCGTTTAGATTTAACGGAAATGTTTAAAGTGATATCTGACATATGACAATTAAGATAACTTTGTCTTAAATTATTGACAGTCACCATTAGGGTGAAGTCTTAGAAAAGGAAAGAGAGCTGACCGGTAAAGTTCATTTAATAAACCTTCGAATAGTGAAGCCAGTTTCGATGTGACCACATGTTTTGGTGCCCTCACGTTGCCCATTACTACTTCTTGCAGGATTACCAGGTCTGCTGAGTTTTCAGTAGATCTACTGATTTCAATTTTCTGATTTACAGAAACATTATATCGACCTATTAAAAAATATGTCATGATAAAATCATGTTCAAAAAGTCATCATTATGTTAGTGTTCAATTATAAATTAAAAAAAATCTGTTTATTGATATATATATATATATATATATATATATATATATATATATATATATATATATATATATATATATATATTTAATATTCTCAATCTACTAAAGAAATAAAATATGACCTGGCAACTTTTCTGGTGCCAATTTAGGCTCCAGTCAATTTCATACGATTACGAATTTTACAACTGAATTTATTTTTTCAGTTCCATTATTTAATACGACAATTTTCAAAATAATCAAGAAATTTACCGAGTTGAGTTAAATTACAAACGCTTAGAAAATCCATTCTATTATCAGATCAATGTTTGTCTGACTTTGAACCTCATAAAATGTCTACGTAGGGACCGTCTCCATTAAATGAAGAAATTATTGGTGTCGTAGATGGATATGACATTCTTTGCTCTATAAACGTGACGCCACAGATACTCGGACAACAACAAAGTAATCGTAACATACAGGATAACCTAAACCAAAATGAGAATAAACAATGTTATAACAAAATTATTTTTATTTGGATATCGTTCTCGAAATACAAATTAATCAAATTATTTTGTTTTGTTACTTGGCAATAGTTACGTACAAACAAATTATTAAAATAATTTAATTGTATCTGCCTTATTCATATTGACAATTTATACATATATTATACATTTTAAAGTAGATCACTTGAAAATGATATAGTCAATATTGTTGGGATGCGTTTCTGAGACGACTTTATTAGAGAGTAGTCCATTCGATTATAGGAAATTAACTTTAATATTAGAACACCCGTCAGCAAAAATAATAGCACGTAATTTATCTTTAAAAAGACAAACACACCTAATTATAACAGTAAATTTGCCTCGTCAGTAATTTCATTATAAAGCATGAATAAAAACGAGGAAAAAACTCATGAAACTATTCCGACAATCATGGTAAATATCTAATCTTACATTTAATTTACTCATAATAGTAGGCAAAAGTATGAAATAAGAATGGCCCTAAATCAACTAAAAACGAATAATTGTCCAGGAGAGGATAAAATTACAGTTGAAATGTTGAAAATTGGTGGCAGAAAAATGGAACAGGTATTAAATATTTATTTAATAAAGTAATTGATGAAGGAAAGATTCCTTAAGAATGGTACAACCCCGAACACATTTTTCTATACACTCGATTAGCCTAACACTCGATTTCTATTAACCTATCGAGCAGGCTGGATTCAGAAAACTAGACCACTTGCACACCGTAATAACACTGATAGGAAAATGCACCGAAGATATACTAGTATAATTAACATATATGAAAATGCGACCGTCTAAATAAAGCTAGACGAAAGCACAAAAACTAATTCCATAAGACTACAACGGGGAGTAAGACAAGGAGCCACCATCTCTTCCAAACTATTTACCCTTGCTATAGAAGATATTTCTCAGAAAATAGAATGGAACAACAAGAGTATCAACGTCGACAGATCATACTTAAACCACTTGAGATTCGCAGATGATAGTTTTAATATCCGATGATATCCAGGAACTAAATGATATGTTACAACAATTGAATGCAGTTTCAGGAGCGGCAGGCTTAAAAATGAACTACAACAAAACAAAAATACTGAGCCGAGACCAGACCAATATAACAATACAAAAGCATACCATAGAAAGTGTTGAACATTATATATATCTAGGTCATGTCATCAAACTGGGAAATTGGAGACAGTAGCCCTTACCAAAAAATCTGCTAAAAAATTAGAAACAACGCAAAGAGCAATAGAACGAATCATGCTTGGGACATCACTGAGGGACAAGATTAGAAACACCACTATAAGACGTAGAACAAAGATTAGGGATATTGCGGAAGAAATTACAAAAATAAAATGGAGCTGAGCAGGTCACGTAGCCTGATATAATAACATAATAATTACATAACAGGTGGAAAAGGAGAATTCTAGAATGGAGACCAAGGATGAAAACAAGAAGCATGGGAAGACCTCAAAAAAAGATAGGTAGATGACATAAGAGTAGTGGTAGGCAAGCAGTGAATTATATGGAAAACGGTTGACAAAAAGAGAATAGTAGGCGGAGATAGGGGGAGAAACCTTGTAGCTTGTAATGTACCCCTACCATATATGAACTCTAAATACAGGAGCATCCTTTGAGGACAGTCCATCAGATTAGTAAATAAACATCGATCCTTAGAAGAACTCTAGCGCGTGACATTAAGACAAGATAAGTTAAGTACGTGAATAGTGTATATTTCAATAATCTGACGATGTGAGCGCAACGTGGAAAAAACTTTTGAAGATATACGAAGTAACACTGGTATTACAACAATCACCAATTGCGAATCTGGACCACCATTTACAGTCGAAGAAGTAAAATATGCCATCAAAAGCACCAAAGATGGTAAAGCAGTAGGCCCTGATAATTTTCACTCATAATTCTTAAAACTTATGGACTATGATGGCATAAAATGGTTGACAAATATATTTAACAATATATATGATACAGGCATAATTCCCCAAAAATAGTTAGTGTCAACTTTTATAAATCTTCAAAAAAAACCCAATACGAGAAAGTGCGAAGACTATAGAATTATAAGCCTTATGAGCCATTTACTTAAAACATTGTCTAAAGGTCATTAATTTTCACTCATAATTCTTAAAACTTATGGACTATGATGGCATAAAATGGTTGACAAATATATTTAACAATATATATGATACAGGCATAATTCCCCAAAAATGGTTAGTGTCAACTTTTATAAATCTTCAAAAAAAAACCAATACGAGAAAGTGCGAAGACTATAGAATTATAAGCCTTATGAGCCATTTACTTAAAACATTTCTAAAGGTCATCCACAAAAGAATATATACAAAATGTGAGGAACAACTAACTAAAACACAATTCGGATTTCGTGATGCTCTGGGAACACGGGAGGCCCTTTTTGCTGTACAGGTGCTATTTCAGAGATGCAGGGATGTGAATTGTAACATATACGTATGCTTTATAGATTACCAGAAGGCATTTGACAGAGTAAAACATGACAAATTAATGACTCTAATGCAAGAAATTGGAATTGACAACAAAGATCTTAGAATTATCAGAAACATCTACTACAATCAAACGGCCAAAATCAAAATAGAAGACCAGTTAACTGATAAAATTGCAATAGAACGTGGATTACGACAGGGCTGTATTTTGTCTTCATTGTTGTTCAATATTTATTCTGAATGGGTATTTAAGAAAGCTTTAGACGGTTGTGCGCAAGGAATGCTAATAAACGGTGAATGGTTGAATAACATTAGATATGCAGATGACACTATAGTTTTTGCCGATAATCTGAATGACTTTTAGATATTAACAAATCGCATAACAGAAGTCAGTAACAGATACGGACTAGCTCTTAACATAATGAAAACCAAATTTATGACAATAGTTGGTAAAAAACCAATACTAAACGCTCAACTTACAATCAACCAGCAGAATATCGAAAGAGTCGAGCAATATACATATCTAGGCACCAATTTAAATAGCCAATGGGACCACTCAACAGAACTTAAACAGCGAATAATAAAAGCAAAAGAAGCATTTGTTAGAATGAGAACCATTTTTAACAGTCGAAACATATCATTAAAAATAAAATACTGTCTATTGAACTGCTACATATTCACAGTTCTGCTCTACGGAATAGAAGCGTGGACACTGACTGTTGTCAAATGTGGTGTTATATGCGCATCTTACGTATATCTGTTGCCGAGAGGGGGCATTTGGGCCTGTAGGACCCATCGCCGGCTCTTCGAGCTTCTTCCTATCCCCGGAATTGGATCGGGTATTCACCATCTTTGGTTTGTCGCTGGTAGAAAGGCTAAATCCTACCGCTGTTATAAATAACAGTTCCAGTGACAAATATCTGTTATAGGTAACGGTTCCAAGGAACAGTTACAAAGTAACAGAGCAAAAATGGAAAACAGATAGGTAAAAATGATCTAAGTATTCCTTGACTAACGGAAGGAATAACTTAGTAAGCAATTAAATTAAATGGTATAAAAATTTAATGCAAAGAAAAAAAATGTTTCTAAGTGTTTCTTGACTTACAAAAGAAACAACTTAGGACAGAAATATAGATAAATGAAATGTGTAAATGTGAGAGTAAAATATGGAAATATTTCTAAGTGTTTCTTGACTTACGGAAGAAACGACATAGAGTGGAAAAATAAAATACTCAAAATATAAAACGAGAAATAAATGCAAAAATGAAACAGATTATAGAAATATGTCTAAGTGTTTCTTGACTTACGGAAGAAACAACTTAGAACAGAAAATAAACAAGACAATCAAATATAGTAAAATAAATGCACAAATATTTATAAGTGTTTCTTGACTTACGGAAGAAACGACTTATAATAGAAAATAAGAAAAATCAAATATAGAAAAGATGTGAAAATATTGCTAAGTGTTTCTTGACTTACGGAAGAAACAACTTAGCATAAAATAGAAAATGAAAGAAACAAATGTATTAAGTATTTTCTTAACTTAAGAAAGAAAATATCTTAGATAAAATATCGGAAATAATAATGCAACAATGATTACGAAAATATTTCTAAGAGTTCCTTGACTTACCGGAAAGAACTACTTAGACAAAGTACAAATCAAAATATAAAATAGAAAAAGCAAGATAAATATTTCTAAGTGTTCTTAACTTACGGAAGAACAACTTAGACACAAAATACAAGAAAAATAAACAATCAGTACATGAACAAATATAGATCAATGTAATATCCTAACCTGAAAAGGTCTGAATATACAATAATGCTAAAATAAAAAGGGTAACAGAAAATCAGAAATAAAACAATAACTTAGTTGGAACAATAATAGCACCGACTAGGTCTACAATAGAAGAGGCAAGCTCGACTGATCGATGAGAGAAAATCTACCTGCTTTTATGTAAAACAAATCCTTTGTTTTACGTAGCGAAAGTGGAATTTCCCTGCATCGAATCAATTAGAAATTTGGATTTGGCCAAACTTGGAATTCCCAAGTATTTTGACCGATATCCAAATTCCTTGATGCGTCCGGCACGGCTGTTAGCTCAAGGCTGACACGCCTCCGGAGGACATCCCCCCTCCTCTGAAAGACCTAACGGTGCTAAGAAAATTTATTAAAACAATAGAAAAATACAATGTAAGAATAAAAAAAAAATACAATAAAAATTTTTACCCTAAATGAATATAATGTAAAAGACTTAAGATAAAAAAAAAACTAAGATATTGTTACGAACATACTTTTGGCATGGCCCAGGTAACGGTTGCATTGCATCTCTAATACTCTCGAAAGTTCGCGGCGTATCGAGTGCGAGAGAGAATAACCGGTCACGTAGGTGAATTAGAGGTGGGACAACGCCAGAATATTCTCGATCCAGTAACTGTGGTATATATAGGTAACAATGTTAGAAGTAGAGTTAGTTGATAAGAGAGTACCAAACTGTAAACTTATAAATAAATATATGTATATAAATTCGAACCGCTCGTTTTATTTAATCACGTTACAGTTGGTGTCCGGTGTGAGATTTGCAAATAAATTCAGCAGTGATTTTTGGAAAAGACTTTTGAACTTTTGAAAAGTATTGTTCGTCGGGAACATCCGCGTAGTTCGGTAGTGCCCTTTGTACGAAAGAACATTTAAAAAAGTACGTGTGTGCCTAAAGAAAGATGCTGTTAGTACAACTCTCAGTAAAACAGTTGCGAGAGCAACTAGAAGAACGCGATGAAGATTGCAACGGGTCCAAGAAGATCCTCCAAGAACGACTGAAGAATGTTCTTAACAAGAATGGAGATGATCCAGAGACATTCCATTTTCAGTCAGCAGAAGAAGCAGTTTTATTGAAGATAGAAGAAACTTCTAAAAAAACTGATGATAAATTCGAGACTGTTTCCAAAAGATTCGATGAAACGTCTCAAATGATTGAAGTAACTTCGCAAAAAATTGAAGAATCTTCTCGAAAGAATGATGAAAGATTCAATGAAACGTCTCAAATTATTAAAGAAATAGCTAGACAAAATGACGAGAAATTTGAAAATGTGTCTAGAAGATTCGACGAGACTTCTCAAATAATTAAAGAAGTATGTAATCAAAACAATGAGAAATTTGAAGAAGTCTCAAGAACATTCGATAACATACAGAAAAATGTAAACAACGTAGAAGACAAGATCAAACAGTTAGAGAGCATGATAACTAATACAAAAGTGCTACCAACAGTTAATACAATAGCCTTAGATCCGGTAGTGAAAGAAGAATCACCTAGAGACGAAACGACACATAATATGAGATTCAAATTGCCACCATTTGATGGAAAGTCTTCTTGGTCCATATACCTTAGACAATTTGAAGCTATTGCGACAGCCAATCATTGGACAGAACAAGAAAAAGCTGTTTCCTTGACTGCTGCTTTACGAGGTGATGCTGCAGATATCCTAAGATCGATTCCTAAGGGTCAAGAAAAATGTTACCAGACCTTGTTTACCCGACTAGACAAACGTTACGGAGATGCCCATCTACAACCAGTGTACAAAGTACAAATAAGAAGTAGAATCCAACGAGCAAGTGAGAGTTTGCAAGAGTTTGAAGCAGATGTTGCTCGTATAGTGCGGTTGGCTTATCCGGAGGTACCAGACAACATTTTGGAAGAAATTGCTGTAGATGCCTTCGTCAATGGGTTAAGAGACATTGAACTACAGAAAGCTTTACGACTAGCAAGACCGAAAGTTTTAGATGAAGCGCTCGCTATTGCCTTAGAACATGAAACAGCTAGTCAAGCTTCACGGAGCTATCGAGTACGAACCTCTGAAGAGAGCGACGAACAAAACGAGAAACGTCTGGAGGAAATCGTACGGAAAGTAGTTCGTGACATGATGCCGAAGAGACGTGAACCCAGATGTTGGAATGGTAACGACGTAGGTCCCATTCGTCGTAAATTGCAAGAAAATAATACAACAGTCAGAAAACTAGAACGGGTCGACAACAAGGGGCAACTGCCGACCTCGAGAAACACAGCCCCCATAGTAACTGTGAACATTACGTCCTCAGGTGGAATTCATAGCTTGTACATAGAGGGTCGTATCAATAATAAATGTAGATCGTTTTTGGTAGATACAGGTGCAACGAGAACTATTGCACGGCCAGAAGTAGTACGAGGCCATCTTAAATTATTGCCTGCAACAGTAAAGCTTAGAACAGCAACTGGTGAGATAATTAATACATATGGCGAGGCTAATCTGTCAGTATCCATTGGCCAGACCACAGTGAGACATACAGTATTAATTGCAGAGATCTCCGATGAGTTCATATTGGGGATGGATTTACTAAGGAAAGTTGGGGCTGTATTGAATGTCAAAGATGGAGTCCTCGAGATCAGTGGTGAAGAGTTGCCGTTTCATGAAGACCAAGAAGATGTTATCAGCTTAATAACTACTTGTGACGTAACAATACCCGGTAATAGTGAGAAAATTTTAATGACCAGACCTGATGGTTACTGCCGAGAGGGAAGTTTAAGGATGGTCGAAGATGTGAATAATGCCGAGTTCCTAACGGCAAAAGCTTTGGTGAGAATTCGAGATTTCGTTCCTGTAAGAGTTATGAATTTAAAGGGAACTGCTATTAAGTTAAGTAAAAGAACTTTGATTGGACAGTGTGTTCCCGTGGCTTCGATTTGTTCCATGAATACTAATGAGAAACCGTCGAAATCTAAGTATCCAAAGGAGCTTGTCGAGACGATGATTAAAACGTGCCAAGATCTTGATGATGAACGAACTAAAAAAGTGAAGTCTATGCTGATAGAATTTCAAGATGTTTTTGCCATGGATAAGAAGGATAATGGCAAAACAAGCATAGTAAAGCATAAAATTAATACCGGAGACGCTCAGCCAATCAGACAACAACCTAGACGACTTCCATTTTCGAAAAGAGATGAAGCCGAAGACATCATCAAAGATATGAACAAACAAGGGGTAATTGAACCATCAAACAGTCCATGGACATCACCAGTAGTCCTAGTAAAGAAGAAAGATGGTTCAACACGTTTTTGTATTGACTACCGACAGCTCAATGCAGTAACTAAAAAAGATAGTTATCCTTTGCCCAGAATAGACGATACTTTGGATACACTTTCTGGTTCTCGTTGGTTCTCCACACTCGATCTGAAAAGTGGATATTGGCAAGTAGACATGGAGCCAGCTGATCGTGAAAAAACCGCATTCTCGATAGGATCAGGGCTTTGGCAGTTCACAGTTATGCCCTTTGGTTTATGTAATGCCCCGGCCACATTTGAAAGATTAATGGATGCAGTTTTAAGAGGTCTAACATGGAAAACATGCCTGGTTTATTTGGATGATGTAATTGTAGTTGGAAGATCCTTCGATGAACATGCCAATAATCTAACAGAAGTCTTTCAACGATTGCGGGCAGCGAATCTGAAGTTGAGTCCGAAGAAATGTCACTTGTTTCGACGAGAAGTGAAGTACTTGGGACATATTGTAGCAAGTAATGGTGTAACAGCTGATCCTGAAAAACTTGCAGCGATTAAGGATTGGCCAGTACCAAGAGATAAACACGAAATTAGAAGTTTTCTTGGCCTATGTACATATTACCGCCGTTTTGTCAAAGGATTTGCCAATATCTCCAAGCCATTAACAAAGTTGACAGAAGAAGGCAAAGAATATACATGGAGCGAAGAGTGTCAAAGAGCTTTTGAACACTTACAAATGGCTCTGATCAGCGCACCGATTTTAAGCTACCCTAGACAGGCAGGAAAATTTGTGTTGGACACCGATGCAAGCAACAGTGCAATAGGAGCTGTTCTTTCCCAAATCCAAGATGGACAGGAGAAAGTCATCGCTTACTTTAGCAAAGTCTTGTCAAAACCAGAAAGAAACTATTGCGTTACCAGAAGAGAATTGCTAGGCGTAGTGAAGGCTTGTGAGCATTTCCATAAATACTTGTATGGCAGAAAGTTTCTTCTTCGCACGGATCACGCTGCTCTAAAATGGCTCCTACAATTTCGTAATCCGGAGGGCCAGATGGCAAGATGGTTAGAACGATTACAAGAATATGATTACGAGATCGAACACAGGGCTGGCAGAGTTCATTCAAATGCTGATGCCCTTTCGAGACGGCCGTGCAGTGCAAATTGTAATCACTGTCTTAAATTAGAAGAACGACTTTGCCCCGTGAGACGAACCACCGTCATTAATGAGCAATGGCAGCCTCAACAGCTACAAGACGCTCAAGCAGATGATCCATGTATAAAAAGAGTATTGGATTGGATGCGTCGAAGTGAGAGACCTTCTTGGCAAGACATTAGTGCATGTAGTCCAGAAGTCAAGTGTTACTGGAGCCAATGGAATTGCCTAGTGCTGAAAGATGATCTTCTGTATAGAACCTTTGAGAACGATGATGGTACAGAAACTAAGCTTCAGTTGATTGTACCTAAAAGTAAAGTGTCAGAAGTATTGCGTCAGTTGCATGACGGTGCATCAGGTGGACACTTTGGTATCACGAAGACTCTGCAAAAGGTTCGAGAACGGTTCTATTGGGTGAACTGTAAAGATGATGTAAGAAGATGGTGCCGGAAATGTGAACTGTGTGCAACCAGTAATGGTCCAGCTGGTAAAAAGAGGGCACCCATGAGACAGTACAATGTTGGTAGTCCTATGGAAAGAGTAGCAATCGACATTGCAGGTCCACTTCCAGAGACAAATGATGGAAATAAATATATCCTGGTAGCCATGGATTATTTTACGAAATGGACTGAGGCGTATGCGATACCAAATCAAGAAGCTGCTACCGTTGCAGAGGTACTTGTTAAAGAATTCTTTAGCCGATTTGGTGTTCCTTTGGAGATCCACTCCGACCAAGGGCGAAATTTCGAGTCAACCCTTTTCCAAAACGTTTGTAAATTGATTGGTGTCAATAAGACCAGAACGACACCCCTGCATCCTCAATCAGATGGAATGGTCGAGAGAATGAACCGAACAATGGGTAAACACCTGTCCAAAGTTGTATCAGAACATCAAAGAGATTGGGACCAGCACATTCATTTATTCCTAATGGCCTACCGCTCGGCCGTGAATGAAACTACAGGCCAGACTCCAACCTGTCTGATGTTAGGTCGTGAAGTTCGTTTACCCTGCGACCTAGAGTTTGGCTGCAGACCTTCCGAAGAACATGTTGCAAGCGAAGATTATGTCGACCGCCTGAAGTTAAGAATGAACAACATTCATGAACTTGCCCGACAACACATCCAGATAGCCAGTGACAGAATGAAAGATCAATATGATTCTCGATGCAAGAGTGAAAGCTATAAAGTAGGTGATCTTGTTTGGCTTTATAATCCACAACGTCGTCGAGGCTTGTCTCCCAAACTGCAAAGACAATGGGAAGGTCCATATGAAATTAAAAAGAAAATAAATGACGTAATATACCGAATTAAGAAGTTGCCGAAAGGTAAACCAAAAGTAGTTCACATAAATCGTCTTGCACCATATGCTGGCTCAAATGAAACAGAAGAAGCACGAACCCTTCAACATGAGAGCAAAGATGACCGGCGACCAAGCTTTAATGAATTTATGTCAAATTACGCAGAGAGAAAGAGTGCTAGATTCGGCGTGACCACAGAAGTTCAGCAGGATCTTTTTAGTGTTCCGCATAACGTCTCTCTAGCCCACTGTGTTGCCCAAGATCTTGAGATGACTAAAGGAATCTCATCCGTATTTTATAAGAAATTCGGTCGTTTGGACGAGTTAAAAAACCAGCAGCCTAAAGTTGGAAGAGTACTGAGATTAGAAGATGGTTCTCGATCTTTGTTGTATATGGTGACTAGGAGGTCGTATACAGACAGGGCAAGCTACGAGGATATATGGCGTGCTCTAACTAATTTGAAGAAAATTGTGTGCAATTACGACATCAAGAATTTGGCCTTACCCAAGATAGGCCATGCACTAGATAATCTGGATTGGAAGATTGTCAGAAGCATGCTTGAAGTAATCTTCCGAGAAACCGGCGTACGAATTACTGTGTGTTGCATTAACCCGATGAGATCGTATCCTTCAAAGTCAGTAGACTGTTATTTCTTTCTAAAGGGTTCATGCAGAGCTGGAGAGTCCTGTAGATTCCGCCATGCTGTGCCTACCGGAGTTGCTGATCGGGACGATCAGATTTAAGAGGGGAGCAGTGTTACGAACATACTTTTGGCATGGCCCAGGTAACGGTTGCATTGCATCTCTAATACTCTCGAAAGTTCGCGGCGTATCGAGTGCGAGAGAGAATAACCGGTCACGTAGGTGAATTAGAGGTGGGACAACGCCAGAATATTCTCGATCCAGTAACTGTGGTATATATAGGTAACAATGTTAGAAGTAGAGTTAGTTGATAAGAGAGTACCAAACTGTAAACTTATAAATAAATATATGTATATAAATTCGAACCGCTCGTTTTATTTAATCACGTTACAATATTGTACTTAAGATATTTGAACTTAATTGTATATGGTCCAGTAGGCCCAGGTGGTCTAGGTAGTCTAGGTGGTCCAAGTGGTCCAGGTGTGCCGGGTGGCTCGTCTGCTTCCGTCAGGGCTACTTTATTCACCCTGAGGAGGTCCTACGATGTCGTGAAGATATAAGGCTACTCAATTCAGCATCGTCCACCATCGTGAACTCTTGGAGGAGATTCTCTTCAATCTCGCTCCTGGGTACGTCTTCGGAGGTTTGCTGCTCGCATCTCCGAAGTCATTTCTTTCTCTTGTGTGTCCGGTGACTTCTCCGGATTTCCTCTCGGAGTGGTATGTCGACCGGACCGTCGAGGATGGGGTCGGTGTCCTCCTCCTCGTCGCCGTGCTCCATTGTCTCTATCAATAGAAGGCATTCGGCGTCTGGCATGTCATCTGCTGTCAGGCTAGGTTCTTTCTCCTCGTCGACGTCCTCCATCGTCTCTAGTAATGGAACGCCGTAGGCTTCTTCTTCTTCTTCGGGTGTGCCTGTACTGATGTCCGCTGTTTCGGTTTCTTCAGTGGTCGGCTGACGTGGACGGTTGTCTAATACTTCATTGTCCTCTTGGGTTGACTGCTCTGCTTGTTGGGATGGGGTTTGATGGAATTCCAGCTGTTGTGGTTTGGCTTGCCTTTCTGCTGGGGTCGCCCAGTAGATGGTGGTTCGGCAGGCAGTACCAGCGTGTAGACATTTTCGGGGTATGTCTACATTGGCCTCTTCCTGCTCCAACCAAGGCATCCCTAACACAACGTCGTGGTTCAAATCCTCCATAACCATGCAGTTTACAGTCGTGTCCAGAGTGTCAATGTTCATATGGACTGCAGCAGTCCCTAGGGTGCGGGATGTGCTGCCCGTGCATGCCAGCTGAACCAGTCCTGGTCCTCGTTGCAGGTCCCGTCTCTGGATCAACCTCTGGTGAACGAAGTTCCCGGAGGCGCCGGTGTCGACCAAAATCTTCACTTGCTGCCCGTTGATCCTTCCATAGAGTTGGGGGAGGCCTGCTGTCGAGGGTTGTACCTGAATAGGATTCAGTTTGGGCACCATCTTCACAACAGGGTTTAGTTGGCGCCCCCATTGGCGTTTCCCTGGTTCTGTGGGGTTGGAGGTGGTGGTTGGTTCATTGATGGCATCCTGTACTGTCCGCTGGGGTTTCTCCATTCGTCTATCGCCTCAGGGTGTCGTGGAGCGTTATCCTGACGTGGGGGACGGTACGGCTGTTGTTTCTGCTGCTGCTGCTGATGCTGCTGGGGTTTGCCGGTCCGGCGGATGTCAGATTCCATGCCCTGGGCGATTGTCAGAAGGTCTTCCTCGGTCTTGGGGATGTTTGCTCTCAGGCAGATAGCGATGTCGGGTCTCAGTAAGTTTGCTATCGTTATACACCTCGGTCCTCGGGGGTATGTGGCATGAGACGTCTGAATAAGGCAGATTTTTGGTTAATGAACTCCTCCGTGGATTCGTCTCTACGTTGATGTTCTCCATGAAGCTTCGACGTCAGGGTTGAAATTGCGGCAGGGTCATTGTATCTCCTTAGGAGACGGTCTCGAAATGTGGTGTATGGCAGGTCCGTGAATGAAAATTTCTGAGCCCATTTCTTCGCATCGCCGTGGAGGGAATTGTCTATGAGGTAGTCGATCCATTGGTCCTCGTCTACGTTATGTTTGATTAAGAAATTCTCAGCTTTTGTCGAAAAGCTGAGCGGATTCTCGGTGTCCCGGCCTGAGAATTGAGGGGGCTTCGTGTAATTTATCCTGGATTTCGGTGTCTCAGGTTGAGGCATCTGGGGTGTAGTGCCTTGAGTAGTGGATAGGGCCGTCATCGCTTGCATTAGGGCAGAGATGAAGTCAGCTGTGGAAGGCTGGCTTGAAGACGGTCCTGGGGTCGTGAGTTCGGGTTTTGTTTGTTGGGCGCCATGTTGCCGAGAGGGGGCATTTGGGCCTGTAGGACCCATCGCCGGCTCTTCGGGCTTCTTCCTATCCCCGGAATTGGATCGGGTATTCACCATCTTTGGTTTGTCGCTGGTAGAAAGGCTAAATCCTACCGCTGTTATAAATAACAGTTCCAGTGACAAATATCTGTTATAGGTAACGGTTCCAAGGAACAGTTACAAAGTAACAGAGCAAAAATGGAAAACAGATAGGTAAAAATGATCTAATTATTCCTTGACTTACGGAAGGAATAACTTAGTAATCAATTAAATTAAATGGTATAAAAATATAATGCAAAGAAAAAAATGTTTCTAAGTGTTCTAACACAAGGCTAAAATACTGATTTGTCGAGTTTCTGATACAAAACTTTTTTCAATTGTTAGATTTAATTCATTGAGTCTTTGTTAAAAGCATGCCAATATTATTCATATTAGATTAAAACTATCCATTCAAATACTTAATTACTATTTCAGACATTTATTTTTACTTAACATTATGAAGTTAGTTAACCTTATTTACAATACTAATAAATAGAAGAAGAACTGTCACACTTTAACCTATAACTACTTGTCAATTTTAACTCAAAATCTATTAGACAACAAAAAACTAGTCTTTTTTGCCAGTTCCTCTCCTTAGAATTGATGTAGTGCCACTAAGTGCCCCCTTTTAAATTAAATGTCTGTTGTGTCTTTTTGAATGTGTTCTGTTTGTCCCTAAGTGTCCTTAAGTGTTTTTAATTTTTAATTTAAATATATTTGACATCACAACAATTCTGCCCCAATATCGACCAAATCAATATATCATATTTTGATAATTACAAGTTGGAGTTATTGCACACCTACAAATTATACATCTACCTTAATTTATTATCATTGAGCTGTCTTGTTCTGAATAAATAATTTTAATAAATTAACAAACATTTCCAAAATATACCTATTGAATAAATACAAAAACTTTTAAATAATATAACACATCACATTCATTTCAACAAACAGTCTACACAATACCTACTTCCTAGTTTATTTGTTAGTATCTCTCCCCTCAAGCACTTTCTCTCTATTTGTTAAATAGTTACAATAAAACCGATGGTCACCCGTCACCAGTTTACGAGGATAGTTGGAACTATGTTTTCTAATACACTAAATAATTATCCTTGTATCGGCATGTAAGTAGTATTTATTGGTTATTTATTTATTTAATTTCAATTTACTAGATTATCTTGTGTCATCTATTTTTACTTTGTCTGTTTTAATCAATTTTTAAGTCATATTTAATATTCACAGACATATACTGTTGGCATAATAGCTGTATTTTTTTTTACCAGGCGGCACTCTAATACGGGTTTTTATAATTTCAGCATATAGTTTACCATGTACCTTAAGACCTGAAGATGCATAGCAAATTAAAGTATGCGAAACCGGTCGTTGGTGGTAGAATAAATAGATTATGAGTAAGTCTTATTTTTATTTCTTTTACCTATTTGAAATGGACTTACACAGGCAATATATTTAAGATTCTTATTTTTGTTTTTCTAGTAATGGTCTTGTTCTATAACACTGAGTTCAGTTTTTTTATACAGAGTTGTGTTTGTCCTAATCTACTATTTTTATCTACCTTGGTTGTTTCTCTGATTGGTATTATCTATCATAAATTTGTCTGTTCCGTTGATTCTTTTATATCCATATAAGTTGTTTGATTTTATTGAATTTTGTTGTTAAGTATTCGGGTTTGTTTGTGTTTATGAATAAATTATTTAACATTGAAAATATTTTCTTAGAGTTACGATTAACAATTTTTTTACCATAATAATTCATACAACTTAAGGATATATATTTGATAGGGTAATCTCACGAGCTAATGTGCTGTAACGATACTAAAATTTATTACGACCATTTGGCCCAAGGCGAATTATTCAAAGTGGGTACTTAACAAAAATGTGTGAGCATATCCACCGTGACATCGAAGGCATTCCTCCATTTTTCGCAAGGTGTCTTTCGACATGTAGTTTGTAATTGCTACAAGAAATGGCAAATTCTTGAGATATTTGAAATGTCGTGAGAATGAGTACTTAGTGTTTTCATGATTTCGGCATGTGAGAAATATTATTCAAAGTGACACTACGTCTTAAGAAGATAATAATATAGATTAATCTTAATTAAAGGTTGAAAATGTGGTAATTTTAACATTACTTTTAACTGTTAAAGACCTGGATTGATTTGAGACATTACGGATCATAATTTGTGTTAATTTTAAATATTTTCTCTTCGAAAATACGTATACTGGAAGTAATTGTTACATACTAAAAATAATAATAAATCAAATAACATCAAGAACTTATTCTTCTGCAGTAATTTTTATTATTTGAATAACGCATTAAACTAACAAAATTATTTTCCTTTGTATCCTGTCAAATGTTTTTCCAAAAATTTAAGTGAAATAATATATTTTAATTATGAACGTATTTTAGTTTAGAGGTAGAGTTTTTTACATTTTGTAAATAGATCGTCTTGTATATTTTTATAAATTTAATACATTCATAACAAGATAAGATATTGTATATTAATAAATTGATTTATTAGGCGAATAAATAACAATTTATCTATATAAAAGGCTATTATTACAAGTACCACCTTTTGTCCAGTAAGGTAACGACGCCACCTAGGAAAGAAATCTGAACTACCAACATTTGACATTTCAATCATATTTTGTTCCTGAAACCATGCGGTTGATTTATTGCTAATTCATTCTACGAATTGATGATTTAAATATTTTTTAATCAGAAATTTTACTACTTCACAGTAATTAATTTTTTCGCAAAATTACAAAATTACTAAAAATATAGGTTACTATATACATACATACATATATACATATATATATATATATATATATATATATATATATATATATATATGTATATATATATATATATATATATATATGTATATATATAAATATATATATTTATATTATAACAAACGTCAACGCTTTAGTTAGTTTTTTAAAGATTAAATAAAATTAAATCAAGTTAAACGGAATTACGTAAAATTAAATACCAAATAAATATAATTAAGTAACTTAATTATATTTCATATTATACGTTCTACATGTTATACGTTCATTATTAATGAACATATAGTTACATACGAGATGTCATAGGGCACTATGGATAAAAATAGTTTAACTAAAAGACAAATTTTGATTTATTGACTTAAAAAAGGCCTCCGGCTTGTAGCATTTCGATTTCCCCTGGTGTATGTAAAACCATCAATTCTCAATCTTTTTGCTTCGCAGAGATTGATCATATAAACATTTTTGTTTGTTTATATAATACAGATGGGTATTTCTTTTGTTGTTGATTTCGCCTATTAGAGATATTGCGCATCAAATAAACAGGAATCTTTTCGCTAATTCGGGCAAGAGACCGGTTTTTAAATGATGAAATCATTCTACGATAGAACGCCAAAGCGTTTGGTTTCATTGTTTAGTCCGGATTTTCTTCAAATTTGTTATTGTTGTTCGTTATTCGTTTTTGTCATGGAAATATAGTGTAAGGTAGTAGTAGCAGTTAAAAGTTAGAGGAGATTTGGATGTGGAAGAGATAGCTTTCGGCGTGTAGTTTTCAAAGCTGGAATTTTTTTTAAGTTGAAAGATGAATTTAGGCTTAAGATGCTATAGTTTTTGTTGAGTTAATCACCGATTGTTTGTGCTGTGCCCTATGTGAGTGATTTGGAAGACGGCGTTTTCAACCATTTGAGAGGTCTACATGGTTTAAAGATGGAATTGAGTAGCCGAGTTTTGAAGATTGCAGTTTGGTGTCATTCAGGATAATCCGAAGCACGAATCGTTTGTGTGAGACACATGTGTGTATTATTTGCAGTGTTTTTGATTCAATTTCATTCCCAAAAACTTTCTTAAAGGAAATGCACCAGCCAGTGATACAGATACTTTTTATTAAAATTATTCAAAGTAAAAATAAAAAATTCTTCATTAATAAAAAAAATTTGCTTTCATGACAAACTAAAAAGTTATAAATATAAAAATCAAATTATAAGTTTTATGGATTAGCTAATTGTCATGCTAGTCTTCTTTTAAATAAACTTAACAATAATTAATTAATATTTCAAAACAACTTTAATATTTTATTTCGACATATGACAGTCAATATTATCCTTTTCTGTCATTTGGTACATAACCATGATTTTGATATATGTTTTGTTCAAATGTAATCCCCATGTAAGCTCCGTTGATAACTTCGATATTTTTCATTTTTAATATTAATTTAAATTCCTACAAGTATCGCCCAACGTTCGGAGCTTCTCGTTAATCATTACAACTGTCGCCCAACTTGTAAGGTTTGTTGATAAATTTTGTTAATATTATTTCTAATAACTGTTGATGTGAAGTGATAATAAATTTGTAATGTTTCTCTCTAAACAAAGAGTTGTAGAATTATTTCCTAATATTTTTTAGGAGAGAAAAGCCTTTCTTTCTATCCTGCAAGAGGATTCTTTTAAACGGCATCTATTTCAAATAAAAAAAATTTTGAATAAAATCCTTTATAAAAAGGTATATAAAAAACCCAGTTGGGCTATGTTGAATTGACAAAACGTTTTCGGAATAAGTATTCCATCATCAGTGTCTAGTTAATACATGGATGTAGCCACTAAATAAGTGGGTAAAAACCCTTTAAAAATTATTAAATGAAATTTAGTTTACATTATGTCTAATTTACAGTTAAGATGTTAAAGTTACCGTTGGATTGGTAACATGGCGACATATGACTCTACATTAAGTTGCAAGTCCTGAGACGGTCCTGAGACATACCGTAATTAAACAGAGAGGAACCTGAGGAAAAGAATTTAGTAGCGCAGAAATATTTAAAGTAGCTGACAACAAGGTCTGCATAGCTATGATACTAGCTAACCTTCGATAGAATATGGAACTGGAAGAAGAAGACACAGTTTAACTATGGAAAGAATACCAACAATTCCTATCGTTTGAACTTCTTCTACAGGCTTCTTGTTTACTGCAAATGTTGGCTATTAACATGGCAATTCTGATCTTGTTTACGGCATTTCTGAATAGTTCTGCCGATGCGAGCCTGAACCACTTCTGTAGATTTTGGAGCCAAAGTGTCTTCTCCTACCTTGCGTTCGTCTGTTGTCCATTTTTTCGTGAATAATCAAGTGAAATAGACGGTATAGTAGACTTGGAATTCAGCTAGATAATTTACACCGAATATAACAAAATTTAGTTTAGCAACATTGTGTGAAGAGCAAGAATTCTCAAATATCAACAGGATCGTGTTATGCTTTATAATTGTAAATTACGTAAATTACTTTCTTACAATGTTTTATCAATGCTGCTCTAATTAAAATAAAAATGTTATGATTTTAAATATAAAAACAAGTATATATAAATATTTTCGCTGGTATACCAAATAATTGAAAAATCTGGAAAATCACATCATGGAAAAGTATTAAATATAAAAGATGTATAATAAACCAAGAATAAATACTACATTAAAAAAAGATATATTTCTAATTATTTACATATCTATTCAAAATTAGTGTCGCACATTATACCACTGTCATCACTAGTATTGTCTACAGTTATAATTAAATTAGTTAACAATAGAAAATATTTAGCGTATTCGTTTTCCACCCCCATTACTTTTTTTTCACAACATTTTTCCAACTTATCGCTCTAATGCTTTTTACTTCTGTAATTGATTGGAGAATAGCCAATGAAAATTTAGGAGCCATATGTTTTCTTCTTATATTTCCTTTTAATTACGCTTATATTAATTATATTCTTATATTCTTTTGAAATCGCTTACGTAGACTAACCTCTAACAATTGCTTTTTCGTATAAAATTTCTCTTCCAAATACAAACCTTGCTCATACAGAAATTTTTGGATTTGTGATTTGTTTCAAATAGAATTCGGTATTTTTTTAATTAATTTGGAATGATATGAAGCGTTGTCTATGACAAATACGCTGTTTTTGTGCAATTTTGAAGAAGTGTTTTTTTAAACCAAGACTCAAAAAAACCACCGTCTATAACACCATGGTAGTCCAATGACACATCTTTAATTTTTTGACAGATATCAATAGTGCATCGTTGATCCATCCGTTTCTTCAACGCAGTATAAAATAATAATTCTTTTAGCTTTATTAGATGGTAATGCAACTCAACATATGTTCGTATTTTATTAATAATATTAGTAAATTTCGGGCTACCGGTTTCAAGGCTTACAATATTTGCCCCATCATCAGGCCCCAGTACGTTATTTTTATTTTTATTAAAAATAAAAGCTAAAACATAAAACAAGCAATAAACAAGTAAAACACAATAAATTACACTACATAATAACAAATTGAGTGAGTGAGCAGCTATAACATTAATTGAGAGAGAAATTGACAAACTAAGTATTGTATTGGAATATTAATGCCATTGGGCATAACCAATCTGATGGAAGCTGTACTTAATAGTCAGTCAGCTCTAAGTATATGGTTTATTAGAGAAAAACTAATGTGTTAGTTGAATTGAATTTAATTTACATTGTAATCTGCGACGAAACAAATACTACTTACATGCCAGATTCAGGAAAGCTCTATAAAATTAGGTACTTCTGAGAATCATCTTTTTTCTTAAGGGATACATTCACTCATATATATATATATATATATATTTATATATATATATATATATATCTATATATATATATATATAAATATATATATATATATATATATATATATATATATATATATATATATTTGTCTCCAGCGTTTAGATTAGTAAATTAAATAAAAAATTTTTGAACGGCACAAACATGAAAGCACAAAGACAATATAATAAAATTAAAACAGCTTTTTTTTACAGACTTTTTTTTTTGACTTTAAAATTGATTAAATAAACAAAGTAAAACTTAAATGAAAAAACAATATAGTAAAATTTAAATTAAATAAATAAATAACTAATAAGTATTACTTACTATGTTTGAGAAAACATAGTTAAAAACTGTTATGATAAACTGGTGACGGGTGATCATCAGTTTATGTTCAAAAGTTATTTATATTTATTCAAGAAGTACATTTTGGAAATGTATGTTAATTTATTGAAATTATTTATTTAGAACAGACAGCACTGTGATAATATAGAAAAAGGTAGATGTTCTATTTTTGATATAAGTTTGGGTGTGCAATAACTCCAACATGTAATTATTAAATTATGATGAACCGATTTTGGTCTGTATTTGGGCAGAAATTATTGTGATGTCAAATTCACTAATTATGTCACTAATATCTCACTAATTTAGTTTTAAACGCTTCTTTAAAAAATTACATTATCTATTTCCTGCTGCATTCAGACTGCTAGCGTTCCATACACATATTCTCTTATATTTCTGATTTAATTGTGAACCATTTGAAATTTCATATCCATATTTTATAACAAAGTATATGTTTATAGTGTAGGTGGAGAAAAGTATAGCATACAATTCGCATGAAATATTTAGTTTTCACTCGTATGAGTTGGTGCACTCGCCTGCGGTTCGTGATATAAACTTTTATACCCGAGGAAAATTAGGATCTGAGGACTTATAATGAGAATGATATATTTTACAGCAATAAACCGTATATTTAATGTTTGTTAAAAATCTGTTTTCTGTTTAGTTATATATTAACATACTTTACCACATGCTTTCACATGCTTTGAACAAAGGATGGTTAAAAATTACATAACTTGTAATATTTATGGATACTACTCTGTTTAACCGCATTTTCTTATATCTTTAATATATACTACCTACGAATATATTCCTATGTAATATGAATCCCTTCAGTAACATCACTAAGTAAAGACAAAACATTCCACAGACAAACTTTTTTGTTTTGTTTTATGCTCCTATAGACCATTCAGCAACAACGGATCACCTGAACAGAGACGAAACACAGCCTGAAAAGTTTTTCTTTTGTCATGTCAGTTGTCTAGAACTCTTTAATGTAATTTAATTCTTGTTAAATAAAAGACGGTAAATTACCGTTTGCAATAATTTATCGTTACATCAAATTTGATTTAACATGTCTTATTTAAGTAAGATCATAAGAAGCATTGGCTAAATTGTATATAATAATATTAACTTTAAAATACCAGTTAGGCTAAAAGTTAGTTATTAAAAATGTGTTTGATATAACACTAAAAAATGAAACTACAAATCTATTGTCAATGTATAATTGCATTTATGGTGTAAAATTTAAAGCGATATAGGTATCTGTTTTTTTTTGTTTCACTTAATCATTAAATTTATTACTAAATCTTTAGTAATTTCTTTTTTAACACGAATTTTAAATCCTATTAGAATATCTTTTATTTTTTATTTTTTCAATATTTTTATTTTCTTTTAAGTTTTCATTAAAAACGTTAAAGTTTTCTTTGAGACGTTTTCTTAACTTTCTCGTGTTGTAGCTGGAAGTTGTGATTAGACCATCGGTTCTTGACGTCGGTTTATTGTAAATTGTATATTTGCGAGATTTATATCTTTATCCCGAAATCCTACCTTAAAAAATAACGACCGCCGTAAGACAAATAAAGGATGAAAAGGCCCTGCGACTTAATGAAATTCCTGCAAAACTGCTGAAGCTATTAGATGCAGAACAAATAATAATAATAACTAAAATATTTATTGAAATATATAATGCAGGAAAAAAGGAAAAATACCAGTATAGTGGCTCAAATCTGAGTTTGTATTATTATCTAAAAAACCAGAAGCAAAAGTTTGGGAAGACTATAGGACCATAAGCCTAATGAGCCACCTGCTGAAGCTGTTTTTAAAAGTCATCTATAAAAAAATTTACTTGAAATGCGAGGAAAAAATTGTGCCAAACAGGTTAGATTTGTAAACGCCTTTGGTAAGAGGGGAGCTCTATTTAGCGTGCAGGTATTGTTTCAGAAATGTAGAGATGTCAGCTGTGATGTTTTTGCATGACTGACTATAAGAAGGCTTTCGATAGAGTCAGGCATGAACAAATGATGAAAGTGCTGAAGAGGACAGGGATTGATGAAAGACACCTAAAAATAATATCTAACCTGTATTGGAATCAATCAGCGGTACTCCGAATAGATGGAGAATATACAGATCAGGTCAAAATCTTAAGGGGAGTGAGACAGGGGTGCATAATTTCACCACTGATATTCAATCTGTACTCGGAGCATATTTTTAAAGAGACTCTAAAAGATATGGGTGAAGGTATCTCAATAAATGGAGTCAAGCTTAATAGCCTGAGGTATGCAGATGATACAAGAGTGTTTTCCAATACCATAGAAGGGCTGCAAAATATAATGATTAAAATAACGGAAACAAACAACATATGGACTAAATATAAACACCAGCAAAACCAAGCTAATGATCATCAGCAAGAAAAACATAACTGGATCAAATCTGTATGTGAACCAAATGAGAATTAAACGTGTCTCACAGTACAACTACTTGGGAACTATAACCAATGTTTCGTGGAACAATACCCAAGAAATTAAATGTCGCATCGGAAAGGCAAAAAGTGCATTCTTGAGTTTGAGCTCTCTGTTAAAGAGCCGTGATCTTACACTAGAAACAAAAATAAGGCTCCTTAAATGTAACGTGTACTCAGTGCTTTGGTACGAAGTAGAATCGTGGACATTGAAGGCGGAAACTCTATCAAAACTTCAGTCTTTTGAGCTATGGTTATACAGAAGGATCCAGAAGATACCATGAACTTACAAAGTTTCCAATAAAGAAGTACTACGGAGGATAAAAACACCACCGCGGATTTGGTCATCATCGTGAAGGGCAGCAAGCTGCAATACTTGGGACATATAATGAGAAATCAAGGCAGATATGAGCTACTTCAAAAGGAAAAATAAAAGTAAAATCGTAAAATTAAAGGAAAAAGGGCCCGAGCACGAAGAAGAATATCCTGGCTTGCCAACCTGAGAGCATGGTATAGAAAGACCTTAACACAGCTACTTAGTATAGCAACCAACAAAGTCACCATAGCCAAAATAATGGCCAACGTTCAGAACGGACAGGCACCTTAAGAAGAAGAAAATTTTCTTAGGGTGCTATCCTGTTATATAAAGACTTATTGTTTTTAAAGGTATTGTAGGTAATTCATTTCAGAAGAATGAATGCAGTATTGTTTAGATGAAGTTAAAAACACAAAACCACTTGCTAAAAATACCAGGTTAAAAAAAACAAGAACTAAAAAAATTTAAACGTATAAAGTTCTCGATAATATTTATATCCAGTGATAGTTTTTAACTCACATATTTAATATGATTCACTTTATTCACCCCTGACAAAACAAATTTAAATAAATAGGAACACTTAAAAAGGACAAAGCCCCTTTCACAAACGTTGCGTTGGAAGTTTTGAAGCCCCCAAGCGTGACAATAAAAAGAGTGATCAACACAGTTAAATAATTTCTAATTTATACTTCTAACTTTATATATATTTCAGTTCATTAGAGCAGGATACAACTTAGCTCAGCAGCTCAGGTGGTACGTTAGAGAAGTGGAATTTAATATTTTTTTATCTCTTTTTTAAGATAACCAAATTATAGATTAATTAATTTTATTACGAAGTAAAAATGTTTTTTTATCTATTTATTTTCATACCTCTTACACAAGCTTTTCATGTAGATAAAGCTATATTATTGACAGTTCAGGCTCTATAATATAGATAGTTTAACATGATAATTTTACAGAACAAAATATACTTAAAAACATAATCGTGAAATACACACACACACACACACACACGCATACGCACACACACGCACACACACACACACACATATACATATATATATATATATATATATATATATATATATATATATATATATATATATATATATATATAAAGCATAGAAACTGAAAACAAGAGAAACACACTTCACCAGAGTATAGAATATTACAGTTCTACACTCTGATATAGTAAACGATACACGTTACTATTTCCAAAAATTTTAAGAATTGCTATTCTTATATTAAGTATAATTTATTTGATACTAGTTTTTCTATCTTGGTCTTCTAAGCTGCGGCCACTTTTCATGGATGACGTGTCTGGAATGTTACACCATCTAGTTTCAAAGGCTCTCTCCCCATGTAGGCACGGACCTCTTTAAAAGAATATTCCCACAGTCTTCCTTCTGCTTGTCGTAAAATATGACTAAATTGAGAGGCAGTCGTAATCTTGTCTGGTCACGGTCGCTAATTTTTGGTGACGCTAGAGCAACGGTACAAGCTTAGGACTAAGGGAGGTAAGCATGGTATGGGACTAGAGATAACATGCCCTGTCCCTACCTGCGGTCATTTACCCCAGGTTAGAGCTGCCAATTCCAGCTATGGGAGTTATGGGAGAACTGTGTCGGTTTTACCGCCATGCACGCGTGCTTCTATCGCTGAGAGTAAACCTCATGAAAAAATACACAATCTCCAGGTTATGTGGCCTGTGTCTATACGATGAAAGACCTAGCGTCAGATGGTCTCGAACGGAGTCCTCGGGGAGAATGGTATTTTCTCGTTGTATGGTAGCATTGTAGACGTAAGGGCGCACTACCTCGCTGGATGGATATTTCGGCTCTATTTGTGGTATGTAGATAGATATAGATAAACAAAATGATGTCGGACGAATAAGAGGTGAGAGCTCGGAAGTGTTCGAACCATCTTAGAAGATCGACCAAACACCCTCTCGGCACAGAGTAGGAGTCAGAGTGGAGATCGTGAGAGGAGAGATTAGACCGAGCTCTAGGTCCGGAAGTTTTTGGGATCCAGTCACTTTAGACGACGTCAGCGATATTTCAAGCAGGTCAATCTCCCTGCCAATTTTAAAAAGGTTAACAGAGATATTGTGGTTTAAGGCAGAGTTGGAAGAGGTGTTGAGGTTAACGAAAGTCAACGTCAACACCAAAAACACATTCTACTACCGAGACACATTAACAAGCAGAACAGGCGGTAATGAATCCCTAATAAACAAGAAATGGAAATGAAGAGTAGAAATAACTAGTATCTCGGATAGAGTAGCTAGCTTAGCCTTACAGCTATCAAAGAGATACAATATACAAATTATACAAATATTTGCCCTGGCGATTATTTACACTGACTAAAAAATAGAGGAACTCCATAGTAACATAAATGAAGCATTAAGTAATAATAAAAGTCACTTCAAGTATTTAATTGGTGACTTTAATGCCAAAGTGGAAAAGATAGTCGTGGGAAAGCCTAGAGCCGGTGAGAGAAATAAAAAGGGAGAAAGTCTGGTTTAGTTTGCACATTACCAAAAAATGCCAATTGCAAGCATATTCTTTAAGAAAAAATCGCGAACAGAAAATGGACTTGGGTAGCACCAAATGGAATCACTAAGAACGGAATGGATTTTATCTAACCAACAAAATTGTTCCAATAAAAGATGTCAGTGTAATAAATAAATTTTAAATAGGCAGCGACCATAGACTAATCAGATCAAAAATTATTCTAGATCTGAAACTAGACAGAATAAAATTAATAACAAAACCAAGAGTAACCAATACAAATATTAACAATCTTTAAGAAAACTCAAATCACTACCAAAGAACAATTAATGAAAGATGCCATGACCAAATCGGCAGCTCTCAATTAATGGAAATTATGCTTGATAGTGCCAAAGAAATCGGAAGGTTTCTTTGGCACTAAGACAAAGAAAATGAACATAGTAAACTGTCTGATAAAATCAAAATAATGCTAAAACAAAGAAGGGGAATGATAGTAAGTACCAACATATAGGGAATACAATGCTCAGAACTTTGTAAGATCATAAGGAAAAGCATTAAGGAAGACATAAAAAATAGAATAAAATACTGGTAGAAAAGGCAATCCAAAACAGGAAAAACTATAAGAAAACAAGAAAAGCATTAATCATTGGGAAGAAGCAAATCGTTGCTTTATCAAACAAAACACCAAAATTACAGACAGAAATGAAATAATACAACTCGTGACTAAATTCGCGAAGCTCAGCGAACTATAAAAAGCCCCTGAAACACTTGATGAAGCAATTAGTAATCAAGAAGATGTACCAGAATTCCTTCCGGAAGAAGTAGACTCGACAATTACAAAAATGAAAAGCGGTAAAGCAGCTGGAATAGATGGCATAACAGTGGAACTACTTAAAGCATATATACGAACTGCCTAAGATCAAGATGCATACCAGACCACTGGAACACAACAAACATAATTCTCATTCATAAGAAAGGTAGCAAAAAGGATATCAAAAACTACAGACCCATAAGTCTGCTACCAATCCAAGACAAGATATTCACAAAGATCATAAACAAAATGAATAGATAAACGACATCGTTATTATTGCTAATAATCCTGCAGAACTACAAGAACTTATAAGCGACCTAAATACAACTAGCAATGAAGTTGGCCTAAAAATGAACTTGACAAAAACAAAAAGCGGAGACGGAATTACTAGATTTAAAAGTAATAAAATAATAAAATTTATTTATTTGAAAAAGCCAAAAAGTTAACTAAAAAATACTTCTACAGTGATGAATACACTGTTATAAGTTACAAAAGTCATGTACTGTACTATACACGTATTTGTGTCCCCTCACCGATTTCTGTATAATATAAATATACTAACAGAAAAAGGGTGATCTCTGGTACATAAACATGCATTGGAAATACAACATAAATAACCTACAAGTTCGACGTTTCGACATATGCTTTTCGACTAATCGTAAGTGATGAATCGGTCTGGAGGCACGCGTACGCTACCCCCTATATTTAAATACATTATGCATTCACCCCTTCATTTGTAAGCGTTTAATTTTCTATTTTATTCAATTATGTTTGTTAACTTAAGGAAGATTTCAGTAAAAAGTTTTACCACTTATATTCTAAATTATTACATAGACTATATTATTATTTTCGGTTATAATTGCACATGTGTTGTTAAAAATTAAAAAAATTTACATTTTAATAATAAAACATATTGTTTAAACATGTTCCATCAATCAAAATGACAAAATAAATCCTAAACGATGCCATAAAACTGGATTTTGCACCTCAACGTTGTTTCTAGTATATATTTTTCCTTTTTCCAGTATATATTTTTATTCTCTTAGATAAATTAGACCTGACAAACTATAGATAACGCTTCTCAAAATTCTGCACAAATTACCCACTAGAATATTAATCTCCAAACTAACGGCGAAAGTTGATGGATCAGTCAAGAAAACATAATGGGATTGAACACTGCTAACGATCAAACTATTAATAGAAAACTGACATAGATCTATTACACTATAGCAAATGTATATATATATATATATATATATATATATATATATATATATATATATATATATATATATATATATATATATATATATATTGTTAAATATAAGTATGCTAGTGCAAATGCACCAGAAACTAGTCGAATTGGTTATAGAGATAATTTGCCACCCGTCTCTGTTCTCCTCAAGATGAATTGTATTAGCTGCATATCTGAGACTATTCACTAGTGTTCCATTAATTGATATACCTTCATTGATATCTTCTAGTGTCTCTTTGTTAAAATACGTATTAACGAACAGCTGTCAGAAGAAATTGAAATTAGGAAGGAATTTAAAATTTAAAATAAGAGTTAGTACGGCCAGGTGCTATGTTATTTTGACTTTGATTTATGGAATGGAATCTTGGACCTTGCATGCAACATCAATAAAAAAACTGGAATCATTCGATCCTGAAAATATCGTGGACAGAAGACGTCACAAACAAGGAGGTTCTTAGAAGGATGAATAATTTTTTTTCTGGCATAGACTTTCGTCATTCAGCCAGTGTCGAAAGGTTATAATATATTCCTTAAGAAGGATGAATAAAGAAATAGAAATTTTAAATACAATTAAAACAAGAAAATTGGAATATCTCGGACATATTACACATTGCTCCAACTGATTATGCAGAGAAAGATCCAAGGAAAGAGAAGCATAGGGTGGCGTAGAATGTCATGGCTGCGTAATCTGAGAGAGTGCTACGGGTGTACATCAAATGAACTTTTCAGAGCAGCCGTCTCAAAACTCCGAATAGCTATGATGATTGCCGACATCCGCCGCGGAGAACGTACTTGAAGAAGAAGAAGAAGTGCCCTTTTAAACGTCTTTTCTAAGCACATATTTAAAAGTAGAGGGGAGAGTGAACATCTTTGTTTGTAATCATCTTCTTATAGGTATCTCTTTAGATTTTTGTTGGTCTATTTTTTGATGACTTTCTGATACCCGTATAAATTTGTAATTATTTTATATTCTTATCATCTATTTCTAAAAAATGTTCAATAAAATCCTTTATAAAAAGGTATATAAAAAAACCCAGTCATGCTATGTTAAATAGACAAAACGTTTTGGGAATAAATATTCCATCATCAGTGTCCTAAAAAGTATTTAACCACTTAATTAAAAAGAACATGAAATAATTTAAATTTTGACAAAGGTTAATGTAAAATGTGGTTAATACTTACAGGTTAAAATACATGAATGTAGCCACTAAACATGGGGGTAAAAACCCTTTAAAAATTATTAATTTAAATTTAGTTTACATTATTTCTTATATCAAATTATGATGGTAAAGTTACCGTTGGATTGGTAACATGGCGACATATGACTCTACATAAAGTTGCAAGTCCTGAGACGGTATGTCTGCGAGGACTTTATGAAATCAACTGATTGAAATGAAAATCTTGACAGATTATGACGGAAGTTGTAACAGAGCAGTCAGTGTAACTGTATGTGTCTATTTAAGACAGAAGCCAACGTTATTTAAAACTGTGAAAGTTAAAATAAAAATAAAATAAAAATTATAACAGTATCAACCATCAATGTTGTTGTTTTAAATTATGTATGTGAGATGAATTTGTGGTTAGAGAATTATGTGATTATAGTTAGGCAACCAACTATACAAGTGTCACGTGGTGTCGTGAAAAGGATTCTAATTATAAGGCCCTTTATGTTTCATTAACATTTGGTACCTGGAAAATGGAAACTAGACACAGGTGGAAAGTTGGGTTCTTGAAAAAGTATAGAAATTAATATATTTAATATGTGAGAATGTTATTGAGTGAATGAATTAAAACTTATGTAATATAAAGTTCATGTAAAATTTGACTTATAACTCAATTATATGTAAGACCCTGTATGTCAAAAAGCAACATATGGTACCTGGTAAATGTAAAACTTCTTGAGTTACAAGTTCATGAATATAAATATCTGATTAAGTGTTAACGGGCTGAGTGATGTAGTTATATTTTGTGTGTTAACAAATATATGAAATGGACAAAATTTGATGGTTGAAAGTGGTTTTGTAATATAATGATCTTAAAGTTCTCTACTTATAACTTGAGAAAAGGCCCTATTTGTTATAAAGCAACACTAGGTACATAGAAAAAATAAAAGATTAAGTTATAAGTTGGTAAGTTGAATGAACTATTGGTCTATATTGACCAATATAGACCAATCAAAGTCTTTCCGTTTATCACAATTTTCTCAAAAACACCTTAATTTTCATCCTCTTTACTTAAATTTAACAGAGCCACCTACAACAATTTCATTTTACTATTATAGTAAATATAGACCAATAGTTCATTTAACTTACCAACTTATAACTTAATGTTTTATTTTTCCTATGTACTTAGTGTTGCTTTATAACAGATAGGACCTTTTCTCAAGTTATAAGTTGAGTACTTTAAGATCATTATATTGCAAAACCACTTCCAACCATAAAATTTTGTCCATTTCATATATTTGTTAACACACAAAATATAACTACATCACTCCGTCCGTTAACACTTAATCAGATATTTATATTCATGAACTTGTAACTCAAGAAGTTTTACATTTACCAGGTACCAAATGTTTCTTTTTGACATACAGGGCCTTATATATTTGAGTTATAAGTCAAATTTTACATGAACTTTATATTACATAAGTTTTAATTCATTCACTCAATAACATTCTCACATATTAAATATATTAATTCCTATACTTTTTCAAGAACCCAACTTTCCACCACACTACTTGACACTTGTATAGTTGGTTGCCTAACTATAATCACATAATTCTCTCACCACAATTTCATCTCACATACATAATTTAAAACAACATTGATGGTTGATACTGTTATAATTTTTATTTTTATTTTTATTTTAACTTTCACAGTTTTAAATAACTTTGGCTTCTGTCTTAAATAGACACATACAGTTACACTGACTGCTCTGTTACAACTTCCGTCATAACCTGTTAAGATTGTCATTTCAATCAGTTGCTTTCATAAAGTCCTCGCAGACATACCGTCTTAGGACTTGCAACTTTATGTAGAGTCATATGTCGCCATGTTACCAATCCAAAGGTAACTTTACCATCATAATTTTATATAAGAAATAATGTAAACTAAATTTCAATTAATAATTTTTTAAGGGGTTTTTACCCCCATATTTAGTGGTTACATTCATGTATTAACCTGTAAGTATTAACCACATTTTACATTAACCTTTGTCAAAATTTAAATTATTTCATGTTTTTAATTAAATGGTTAAATACTTTTTAGGACACTGATGATGGAATATTTATTCCGAAAACGTTTTGTCTACTTAACATAGCCCGACTGGTTTTTTTTATACCTTTTTATAAAGGATTTTATTGAAATTTTTTTAATATATGGTATACAGCCAACTACAGGAACTTAGTTTCCTTGTGGACGTCTATTTCTGTGTTCTATAATATGTTTGCAAGTCTTCTTTATTGTATTTTGTTGAAGGCTTTGCCAAAATCAACTAGGCACATGAATATGGCACAGTTGACATCTCGACACCATTCTATGCGTACTATTTGTATAGTAAATAATGATTCTCTAATGCCAAAGCCTTTTCTAAATTCTACTTGGTTTCATGTTATTCTATCGTCTAGTTTTTTGTAGAAATGTTTATGTATCACGCGCAAGAAGACTTTTAAAACATAGTTCATCAAGCTGATCGTTGTCTATATTCATCACATTTTATTGCGTAAGGTTCTTTGGGTATTGAGGTAAACTCAGATATTAGCCATTTTCTTGGAATTTTCCAAGTATAGTAAATTTTATTAAACAATTCAATAAAGAAAGTCTTCTTGAAACACCCATGTTATCTGATGATTCATAGATATGGATTTAGATAGACAGATAGTCTGAGTCCTAAGTCTATATTAGAGTTGATTCTTGTTGTTATTTATTTTTCAGAAAAAATTAACATTATATAATTAAATATTTATGAGACGATTTTGCTTCTACATTGGTAGATTATTTCAAAATACATATTGGGAAAATATACACATTTAAAAAAGAACTGTCGAGCTGGAAGCCAGAACGACAAATAAAGAGTTAATTATAATAATTAAGATGTATCTGCAGAAATATTTGATAAAAAAGGATATTACCACGAGACGGCTGAAAACTAATTTTTTGCTGAACTTTTTTAATCAATATGAATACGAATCCTCCAGTTGACGTGATTAAATATATTATTTTCTGCCTTGGATATTATTTAAATTAATGCAAGATCGATTTCTGCATTTCTTTTATATTTTTAAGCCATTTTATGATAATTACATTTAGTAAAAGCTATTTACTTTTTTAAGTAATTTAAATTTCAATATCTCACTCTGTAATAAAATATTCCTATATTAAATCGGATCCTAGAATCCGATACCATTAATTGAAACACTAAGAGGGGAAGTCTTTGTCGGCTGCTTTTCCTCGTGTTTGTCAATTAGAGTAGGAAATGGGGAATTCATTGGAAGAATTAAGGCCCTTAAATTTACACAAAGGGAGGGGTATCGAGCAGTTGATGCTACTAAATGAAAACCATCTTGTCGAGGTCATTTTCATTAAATTTTTTCAATGGCTTTATTAAAATAATGACTTTCTGTACATTTTATAGCGCTGTGCCACGTAATACACTGTACAGGGGGTTAAGTGGAATAGAAAAGTGTTTTAATTTTTAAAGAATTATTTTTAAAAGAACAGTTGACTTGTCCTTCACGATATTCGGAGCCTTATTGCCATTCATACATTTTTTCATAATTGTGGTAAATCGTATTATTAATTTGGTAATATTTTATGTCTACGCCTATTATATGTCTTCTCTTTTTGGCTACTATAATAGCTGTTCTAATACTTAGAGCCTTATCCCACTCAAACACCACGGTAGCGCAACCAGTGGCGATACCGTGGGTGCCGCAGCAATCAAACCGAGCAACCAATCAGGCATCCTAGCAAGAGATACTGATTTCATTTGCAATATGGAGGTTGAAAATACCAAAGAGCTAATATGTAAAAGAAGACAGCTAACGAAGAAATAAGGCTCCAACTACACAACAATAAAGAAATTAAATAAAGATATCCACCGGTCAACCCGAAAAGACGTAAGAGAAAATAATGCAAGAGAAATAACTAAAATAATTTAAGAAAACAAAAGCTTAAAAGTTTTGAGGCGAAATACAAACAACATAGGCAACAAAAATATATACAAAATAAAAAATAAAGATGGAAACATTACAAATGATAGAACCAAAATCCTAGAGGTCGTCGAAACCCTGTCCAAAATCACAAACCAGGGGTCAGAATTCTTGCCAGAAATAACTCTATACGAAAAAAACGGCACTCCTAGAAATAAAAAATAACAAATCCCCTGGCGATGACGGAGTAGTGATCGCCAGCGGAGTAGTGACCGAAGCGATCAAACTAGGTGGAAATAGGCTTTGGCCAAGCAACGAATGCTTGGCCAAAGCATTTTCACCGAATGCATCTACCAAGGAAAAATTCCTTCTAGAATAAAATAGAATAGAAATATGCTTTATTGTCACTGAAAATTGTACAATTTTATGGACAAAGCTTATAAAAGTTAAAAAAAAGTAATAATAACAATAACAATTAAAATTTACTAAAATTACATAAATCGTCAATATCACACAATAAAACATAATAAAATATACACTCCATTGCACAATTTCACTATATTGCAAGTTGCATAACAAAACCTTACGAACTAGTTTACGAATAAGTTTAAGCTGCTGCATGTGATACCCAAATATATATAAAAATACTTTGTTGCTTGTACCTAAACGTACTGTACTTTCTTAATTATTCATTATAAAACTCTTCCACTGAATAATAAGATCTTGCAGATAGATAGGCTTTTGTCAATTTACGGAAATTAAGGAAAGAAGTTGTAGATTTTTAAGTTGCAAAGGGAGATGGTTGTATAATTTTTTTGCCGAATATAATATATATTTCTTTACTAACTTAGTAAATAGGATCAGTAAATACACATCAAAGTTTGAATTTCTAGTGGAGTAGTCATGACTATGCCTTGCTGGAAAACATGTAGGTGTTTATGAATTAAGCAAACAGTTTCTAGAATATATAGGGAGGGAAGAATTAAAATCCGGTGATTTTTGAAGTAACTTTTGCAATGTGTTATTCTACTGAGACCAAAAAGATACCGTATTGCTCTTTTTTGTAATTTAAAAATAACATCAGATTGGCAGCTGTACTAGAACCCCAAAAAGGAAGGCCATATCGAAGATGAGATTCGAACAAAGAAAAGTATGTTATTTTGGAAGGTGCTAAATTCATTTCCTTCGAAATAGATCTTATTGCATAGCAGGCTGAGGCTAGTTTTTTACTTAACAAATAGATATGAGGGGACCGTTTAAGGTTGCTGTCTATAAAAATACCAAGAAATTTTACAGAATCAATTATACTGATCTGGCTGTTATTAAGAAGCAAGGGTTGAAGAGCTCCTTTATAGGATAATGCTACTGTCTTATCCACGTTAAAAGAGAGTAAATTAGAGTCGGACCAGGTTTTTATTTTAAGTGGATCAGAAGTTATAATTGCATGAAGAGTTGCAATATTAAAGTTCTTCCAGGTAATACTGGTATCATCAGCAAAAAGAAAAATCTTTCCATCGATTTTTAAGTTACTGATGTCATTTATAAAGATAAAGAAAAGTAGAGGCCTCAGTACTGAACCTTGTGGTACTCCACATTCAATGATTTTGTGACTAGAGTCAGTATCATTTACTCTACAACTAGTTGTTTACTATTCCCTCAAGTAAGATTGGAACCAATTCAAAGAAATACCTCGAATTCCGTAGAAATTTTGTTTTTTTATCAAAATCTCGTTATTTACACAATCAAAAGCTTTAGCATAGTCACAAAAAACAGTGGCAGTATAAAAATTATTGTTTAGTGCTTGATAGACCTCATGTAGTACAGAAAACATAGCATCGCTGGTACATTTATTAAATAAAAAGCCGAACTGACTTTGTGATAATGTAGTTATGTTGTTTTCAACGAGAAAAGACATATGTCGGGCTTTTATAAGTCTCTGAATAATTTGGGATAAGACAGGTAGTAAGGCAATAGGTCTATAGTTGCAGATATTAGATTTATCACCACCGTTATGAAAAGGAACAAGAATGGCTGTTCTTAGACACTCTGGAAATAAACCTTTTTCAAAGGAATCGTTAATTAGTGAGACCAGGATTTCCAACAAGACAGAAAACAGTGGAGGCATGTTGTCGAGTCGGCTAAAACCCACGAAGGGTTGTAACGCCACGGAGTAAGTAAGTAAGTAAAGATTTCCATCATATTATTTGTGAGATTTGACAAAATTTTTATGGATAGTCCATCAGTACTACAGGAAGATTTGCTTTTGATACCACTGATTGTTTGGATCAGTTCAGATTTATCAACTCATCTTATAAAGAATAAATTTGAGAACTTTTTTGAATTGGGAAGATAGGAAATAGTATCTTGCTGTGACAAAATAGCTGATGTTCTATTTTTACTCACATTAACGAAGTATTCATTTAGATTTTCAGGGTTTAGAAGAGAAAATGTTTAAGCTGTGTTAGTTTTATTTCGAAGATCATTTATTATGGACCAAGTTTCCCTTGCAATATTTTTAGAGATTCCCAAACGATTCTCATAGTACATTTTTTAGCTGTTTTGATAAGTTTTAGGTAGGTTCCTCTGTACTTGGATATATATTCAGTGATAAAGACATTGGTAGTAAATTTCTTGATGTACAGTAGTGAACGCATATTTTTGGCCGATATGCGGATACCCTTGGTAGTTCAGGATTTGTGATGTTTTGACTTAATTGTAATTAAAGGAAATCCCTTATTGAAAATACAGACAAAACTATCTAAAAAATTACTGAAATTATAGTCCACGTCCACTACGAAAGTTCTGGGCTGAAAAAATCCTACCTAAATGTTAAGTTTTCGAGGATTGCTTGTTTTGAATGTTAAACTTGGTATATACTGCTTCATGGTCAAAGGGTCCTGCATTATTAATTGTAAAACGTACTAAAAGGGTGAGAAATCTGAGACAATATAATCAATTATGGTAGATGTTGTTTTAGTATTTCTTGTAGGAGTATTAACGTGCATTGTGAAACCATACGATTCGAATATATTGATCAAGGATACCTGGGTAGCACAAGCAACAGCGTAATTAATATTCAAGTCACCGCAGAGAATATTTCTGCTTTTATTAGGCAGATCGTCTAACAAATTTAACAGGTTCTGAAAATATAGTTCCGTTGAACAGTCAGGTGATCTATAAATGCAAAGAATGTATAGATTATAATTCTTGTTATAAACCAATGAAAACTCAAAAAAGGATTTATTCAACAGAAAGTCATATTTTGTTATAGGAGAGAAATCATTATTTGTAGAAAGAATTAGGGTGCTACCATGAGCTGAACTTTGACGGTCATACCTAGCAATTGTGGTATATTTTTTTACGAAAAAAGGCTCGTTGACTTCAAGCCAGTGTCCGGTAACCGCAACTATCGGGGGAAATAATAATTGCTCTAGAAACAAAAATAATTCATCTGTTTTATATTTTATAGAACAAATATTAATCAGAATCTTGCTAAAGTTGTCATCACTATAAAAATGTGAGGTTTCTAGTCCCGCAAAACACGTCATATTATTTAAAAACTTTAAAAGTTTTGAAGAGGCAACGGAATAGTGGTTTCGGTGACTTTCCCTTGATTTTTGAAGGTGAATAATTTTTTTCGAAGTAAGAAAGGACCTAAAAGCAGCAAAATCAGCTTCTACCTCAGTTTTATTAATTTCATAGGCATCTTTAAATTCTAGAAGAATTTTTCGTAGATCTTCAGTCTTAGTGGGAAGTCCTTCGGAAGCCAAAACGAGTTTAACGCTTGTGTTAGTGAATCCTTCGTAACATACTGAAGCAGGTTGGTCGTGTAGAAAAGCAAGATGTAGTTTAATGTCTTTCAAGATATCCGGTTCCCTTAATCTTGCTAGAAGATATCGACTGTTCGAGTTATTGGTTAATCTAACTCTTGGTGGGGTCAAAGGATCCAGATTTATCGATGGCTTCAAAGTATCCTTCTTAATGAAGTTAATATGATAATGGAAATTCATTGTTCGACTTGCAAATTTCAATGGCTTGCTTATCTGTGACTATTTTTGTATTTTTCACTTCACTTTTGTTGTTGCCTAAAATGGTAATTGGATTTAGCCCCAAGCTAACGGGGCTTCTGATGTTCTTCGGACTAATATTTGACTCAGATGAAGGCACTGGTTCGAAATATGAATATTCTGTAGACTATTTAATGCTTACACCAGATGGCCAAATTTCCTTATTAAATAATAAGTCAATGAAGGTTTTAGATTTTATGTCTCTTTTGAATGAGGAACCACTCGCTGTGTCGGAATCTTGAAGGAGGGCATAACATCTAATATATTTCTTGATACCCAGCTTCTCTTTAATAAAGTGAACGACTTGTATAGGGGTGTAAATTGGGGTTAAGTTAACAACTACATAATGGCATTTATCTTCTGTAAATGTTCTAAGTGAAACAATGTATTCATTAATTTATTACACAAGCAAGGAGACATAACAGATTAAAAAAAACTACCTTCCTATCAGTTTGCTTTTATACATATATAAACTTTTCATAAAAATTATTAAAAAAAGACTAAACGCTAAATTAGACTTATCAGCCTAGAGAACAAGCTGGATTTAGATTGTAATACAGCACTAACGACCATTTACTAATGATAAAGAACCTGATAGAGATGTCTGCAGAATACAACAAACCATTGGCACTGATATGCAATGTCGACTACGAGAAAGCATTCGATTATATAAGCCATCAGAAAATATTTAAAGCATTGACAAAATGCCCATAGATCATTGCTACACTAACATAATCAAATAGATTTACCAAAATGCCACAGCTAGCGTAAGACTATCTGAACAAGAAACAAATAAATTCTGTATACAGCGAGGAGTACGGCAAGAAGACACCGTCTCTCCAAAGCTATTTACAACGCTTTTAGAACATACTTGTAAGAAGGCACATCTGAACGAGCATGGTATCAACATAAATAGAGAGAAGCTCAGTCATTTGAGATTTGCAGATGACATCGTCCTTATAGTCGATCGTATGGATGATGCAATAATAATTTGTAATCTGGAGCTAAATAGAAATATTGCTGTTGATGGATTGTATATTGTGCAGACTACATTGTATAAGTACTTAGGACATGAAATTCGGTTGGGCAGAGATAAGCAGACATGTGAATTCCCACGTCGCATAGGATTAGCGTAGGCGGCGTTTGGTAAAATAAACTATATATTTAAATCGGATCTACCCATATGCCTCAAAAGGAAAATCTTTGACCAATTTGTGTTATCTGTACTCACTTAGAAGCGGAAACATTAACACTCACAAAGAAGGTAGTGAAGAAGATTCGTGTGACTGAGAGGGCTATGGAGCGCCAGATGTTGGGTGTATCTGACGGACCGTATCCCAAACGAAGAAATACGTCGCAGAACAAAAACAACAAATACCAACAAAAAAATTGCGTCGCTAAAATGGAACTGGGCAGGACACGTCGCCAGATTATCAGATAACCGATGGACAAAACGTATTGTCGACTGGAGACCAAGACAAGAAGCAATACGGAGCAGAGGACACCCACCAACTAGATGTACTGACGACCTGAGGTGTGTTAGCAATAACTGGATGCCAGTCGCACAAGACAGAGACAGATTGAAAGAGCTAAGGGAGACCTATGTCTAGCAGTGAACGCATACAGGTGAATGATGATGATGATGTTGATGATAGTTGAAAAAATAGCACAGCACTTATATCTGAGACGAAGAATGCTGGAGAAAAAAGCAAAAGAGAACATTTTGAGTACATCCTTTTGTTGCTAATAGTGGATTATTTTAATTCTTGTACGATGATTTGTGAAAGTATCCAACCAATTTTTTTTAATGATGTACGTATGTCAATCGCGTCATTTGACAAATTACTAAGTTTATGCAAGAATGCACGAAAATCTATAACACCAGAAGAAAGACTATTCGCCACTTTAAGAAGTCTCTTGTAATTTTGGAAAAAAATAGCTACAGATACAAGTATGTATTTATTATCGTACAAAAAATCGGTATGGCTTTAACCATAGATAGTTTTAAGTTTTTAAAACAGATCCTTTACAACAGATGTACTGAGAAAGATCAGGAATGATAGTGTCAGTGGCTGATAAGATTGGAGATTAAAGATTTATGTAAGTTTGCATAGAAGTAATAGCAGCCGATAGCTGAGTATTCATACCACATATTTGATGCGTATATGGATTCGTGTATTCAGTAGAATAAATTTTGCCATAACCAGATATATGGCTATCAAACGTTGTGTCTTAAATATCTTCTATTGTCTTGAATTGATCTATTTAAGGCTGTAATGAATGACTCCTGGTCACCAGTTGCTGCATCTCTATTTGTATTTTTGACTGTTTTTTACTGGGAGCCATCTGCTATCGGATCCTCCCCGTTGTTTTCTACAGTACGATATATTTCATTTGGTGTGACTCTCACTACGATTACTCTTCGCAAGAACTGCAACCGCTTTAAGTAAATGTATTCACTCTTTCGTTTGCGCCGGATCCAGTTTATGGATTTCTGCCTCTTGATTTCTCGCGCGTAACCTGACCTTAGCGCTTTCCATCTCTTTTGGGGTTATAACTTTAAAATCAAATTTATTTACTTTTTCAGATACGTAGGAAGTGGATGTTCATTTGTGGAACTGAATCACTATTTTCGACTAGGATATACAACAATTACAACATTGGTGAGAGAAGTTTGTGCAGCGATATGCAAAAATTTAACAACATGCTTAGCATCGCCAATTAATAAAGAAGAATGTAAAGAATTAGCATCAAGATTCGAAATACACTCCAACTTTTCTCATTGTATTGACAAAATTAATGGAAAGCAAAACTTACGGATTTCGTTAATTGTTGTATAATTACAAAAATTACTTTTCTTTTATGTTGCTTGCTATATGTGATGCAAATTACAACTTCATTTATACCGATATCAGTGCATACGGAAAAGCAGCGACTTATCCGTGTTTAAGGACACGATTCATTTTATTATGAACTCGTAAATCAATTATTGTCGTTAAAAATCCCTAAATCTGCTAAACTATCGGAAAATAACTCATATTCATTTCCATATAATTATGTTTGTAGTTCAATAATTTGAATTATATACACATATAATGCGACCATATGGAGAAAATAATCTCAGTCACACTAAAAAAAATATTTAATTATAGTTTATCGAGAGGTCGACGATACATAGAATGTACCTTTGGGTATTTTATCTAATAAATAAAGGATATTTCATAGGTTACTGAATGAGAACATAGATCATTGAAAAAAAGGATTGTTAAGACTTGTCTGTTGCATAACTTCGTACGTATTTAAGATGGATGGATTGGAGGCTTCGACGATGGCATGGAAGTAAACAATAATTTGAATCAGGGACAATGAATAGCACAATCAACTCAACTATATTGTAACCGAAAATTGTATTTTCTTGGCAGAATAGAAGTATTTATACTATTATTGTAACTCTTTCTTTTCTTCAGAAGCCATTTCTTATCGACCTAATAGATTGGTGGCTTTCTCCCAACATTATTTTTATCTTTGTTTGAGTAATCATGTGATGAAGTATCTTAAAGTATCTGCACTTAGTTTCTATGATAAACCTTTCAGTATCAAAACTCATGATACGATGAAAACACAATTTCTTAATTAAACACGTTCTTTCACTAAAGCTAGTTGCCAATAAACTGGTATGCCCCAGTGACTAATGTGCCGTATAAAATTCTGTGCATAAACATTACATTACTGGTGGCGCAACAAGAGCGGTAGAGTAGAGACACCACTAAAATTTACGAACGCTACATGGCTGGTGGCGCTATAAACGCTGGTTGCCAATAAACTGGTGTCCGAGTGAGAGATGCGCCATATAAAATTCTGTACATAAACATTACATTACTGGTGGAGGTGGAGCAACCAGATTTATTGGCGTAGAGACACCATTAAAATTTATGAACACTACACGGCTGGTGTCGCTACCAAATTGATGAAAGAACAAAACCGATACCAAGTAAAATGTACTCCTTATTCTTACTTTTGTTCTAAGTGGTGTTACCACTTGTTGCGCCCCCGTGGTGTCTTAGTGGGATATGGCTCTTATAATTTCTTTTATCATCGACTTTTGTTGAGAATATCATGTTCTTCTATCTTTTTTACTCACAAGTAATGTCTACCTAAATATTTTTAATCTTTTGGTCTTTTCAGAACCTTCTGGTACACCGCGCTATTCAGGTACTCTGGAATATAAGCAAAGAGTATAGACGCATATGCATCTGTGATAAAGATTAGGTAATTTAACAGCATTTTTATCAATATTTCGCCCTTTTCTTTGCGAAATATGCATGCTGGTTTAATAAATAAATTTTAGAGTTTTATGGTGCTTTTCACCATTTTTTCTATATATGAGTATTTCTTGTATAACATTTGTTTTTGGTCCTTTTATTCTTTTAATTACCAATGAAACGAACCTGAAAATTTCTTACGTGTATGTCACACTTCATGCATCAGAGATATTATTTTATGCATCCTTAATTTGTTTATTTTGATTGTAAAGGTATAAAAAATCACAATGTAAGTCTCTTCATGATTACAAAGAAAATAAACTACGCAACAATGTGATAAAAAGCTACCGTATAGTACAAAGTAAAAGAAACAAATAAAGTACTAAATGTGCTGTATGAAGCAATAATCGATTAACAATGATCAATAGTCTTAAATACCTTTCGAATAATATTTGGCAATAGCATTCTTAGTTTTCGTAGTTCTGGGTAGTACAAAAAAATGCCAATCGATACAAAAAAATCAAAGGTGCTGCTCATATTTAATTTAACAAAAGAAATGTGTTAATGACTCATTTATCACAAATTCTAATGATCTGCAGTTACTAGTGCACTTCTTATCTTATCATGCTAATGGACAAAACAGAAAGAATAAATATATATATATATATATATATATATATATATATATATATATATATATATATATATATATATAAGAAAAAGTAGTCCAAAGTTTTTTGACTAGTTTGGAAAAAATATATGTAAATACTTTTTTCTTTTTGGGTGTGGTAGTCAATAAAAAATAGAGCTTTGCTAAGGCGTACTATTTATTCTGAATCCAAGCTTTCGGTGGTTTTTTGCCACCTTTATCAAGGTCTACAAAGAAAATTACTATGTTGTAACAAACTGAATGGTGCCAAAAAAGGCTGTAAAAAAACTATAAAAAACTTACCCGAATGTAAGATTCGTGGCATAAACAACAACGTTAAATAACATGATAAAACTGAGGTTGCAACTAAACTTAACAATGTTACTGTTAAAAAACACTTTAAAAACTTTAAAAAAAATAACTTTTAACGTTTTTAGTAATTTTTAAAGTGTTTTTTAACAGTAACATTGTTAAGTTTAGTTGCAACCTCAGTTTTATCATGTTATTTAACGTTGTTGTTTATGCCACGAATCTTACATTCGGGTAAGTTTTTTATAGTTTTTTTACAGCCTTTTTTGGCACCATTCAGTTTGTTACAACATAGTAATTTTCTTTGTAGACCTTGATAAAGGTGGCAAAAAACCACCGAAAGCTTGGATTCAGAATAAATAGTACGCCTTAGCAAAGCTCTATTTTTTATTGACTACCACACCCAAAAAGAAAAAAGTATTTACATATATATATATATATATATATATATATATATATATATATATATATATATATATATATATATATATATATATATAAGCGGGGATCCTACAGCTTCTGCCGCTTCCCGCATTTCGATCGCCATCTTTTTCTATCTCTCCAGGTGTCTTCATCAATGGCTCTATCTTTCATGGTTTCCATAACACCTTGTATCCAAGACTTGGCTGGTCTTCCTCGTTTCCTTCTATTACTTGGATTGTATTCCATAGCTCTTTTTGGCCATCTGTTGTCGTCCATCCTCTGTACGTGTCCATACCATATTAACTGTCTAGTTTCTATTCTTTCAGAAGTTGTATGTACTCTATCTGTTTTTCTTCTAATTTCAGAATTAGGTATACGTTCTACTCTTGATATACGGCAAGCTCTTCTTAGGTAGTCCATTTCAACCGTGTCAACTTTTTTCTTTCCTTTTACTCTCATTTGCCAACATTCTGCTCCATATGTAAGAATGGGCTCTACAATTACTTTGTAGATAGTCATTTTAGTTCTCATAGTAGCCTTGTTGGACCAAAGTATCGAATTCAGAATTTGAACACTCTTCCTGCCTTGTTGCACTCTATAGTCTATATCTCGTTCCGTTGTTCCTTTACTGCAGATAATACTTCCCAAATATTTGTATTCGTAGCACCTTTTCATTTGTCTAATTTCCAAATCCGGGTCTTCGTCTTCATTGCCTATTCGCATATATTCTGTTTTAGACATATTTATACTCATCCCCCATTTTTCGTATTCATCTTTGAGCTTTCTAAGCATATAATCTGCATCTTCTTCACAGCTTGCAATTAGTACTTGATCATCTGCAAAGAACAGCGTTGTCAGATAATGGTTGTTAAGCTTCAACCCCATTCCCGCACATTTTTGTCTCCACTGGTGCAGTGCTTCTTGAATATATATTTTGAATAGGGTGGGGGAAAGACAACATCCTTGTCTCAAGCCTTTCGTTACTGTAAATACCCTTGAGAAAGTATTTCCTGTTTTTACAGTGCTTTGAGGACATTTATAGATGTTCAGTATTGCTTTTAGATATGTTTTACTAAGGTCCGTTTTCGTCAAGACACTAAATAAGAGTTTTAAAGGAACTGTATCATAAGCCTTCTCCAGATCTATAAATACCAGATGCGTAGGGAGGTTTCGAGCTGTTCGTTTTTCAATTACTTGTTGAAGGGTAAATGTGTTGTCCACGCACGATCTTCCTGCTCTGAAGCCGCTTTGTTCTTCAATTTCTTTATACTCCTCTTCTATTCTTCTTTTCAATATACGACCATATAACCTTCCCAGCGAGCTAGTTACGCTAATGCCTCTATAATTTCCGCATTCTTTTCTGTCTCCCTTTTTATAAATGGGGCTAATGTGGGCCAAATTCCAATCGTCTGGAATCGTTTGGCCTTCAATTAAGCATTTATTAAAAATATTCACTATGCTTTCCAAAAGAGCATCCGGTCCATGTTTCACCAACTCGATGGGAATGTCTCCAGGCCCGGGTGCTTTTCCATTTTTCATTTGTTTCAATTCTTTTTTCAGTTCTTCTTTGTTTATCTTATGCACCTCTGAGTTTTCTGTCATTGAGATATGGTCAGGTCTTTCCATAAATTCGTGCCTACTTTCTGTTAATAGCGTTTCGTAATATTTTTCCCACTTTTTATTTTGAATCAGGTTTATATTTCCCTCATCTTTTCTTTCTTTTCTAATACTTTTTATGAATTTCCAAGCTTGTGTCACTTTGGTTCCTCCTAAGCATCGGTCCATCTCTTCGCATTTCTCTTCCCACATTTCGTTTTTTCTTTTAGTGACTTCCTTCTTTGCTTCCCTGTTGAGTCTGCTGTAAATTCTGCGGTCTTCTGAGTCTTTCGTGGATAGCCATGTTTGATAAGCTTTTTTTTTGTCTTTAATTAATTTTCCTACTTCTTCGTTCCACCACTCAGGATTTTTTCTTTTGTCAGCTTCTTCGTACCCCAATGCCTCTTTGGCCGCCTGATGAATGCAATTTTTTATATCTTGATATTCTTTTTCGGCTGTTTCTCTTCGAGTTAAGTGAGTTAGTTTTGAGGCTAGTCTAAGTTTGTAGAGGAATTGTACTGAAGAATAAAATACGTATTGAAAAAATGTATGACTGAATACAAAAATCAAATTTACATACATTCCAAATATAGAGTGACTACAACTCGACAAGCAATACAATACATGCCATATACTTCTCAGGAAGCGTTTAAAACCAATCGACAAATAATTTTCATTGGATTCACAACCCCACAAAGACTCAATAAAATATAAAAACGTACATCAGCAGTTGGCATTGCAACAGACAACTAGAGATCGACGTATCCGATAAGTATTGAGGGGTGCGCTTTGAAGCTCTTATTGAACCTAGTCATAGGGCATAGAAAGGTCGAATAACTAAAAACCTTTCCCTCGGTTTATTAAATACATTGAAAATTACGTCACGATTTGACCACATTGTAACTTGACCTGATCCTATTTGTATGTGTTTTGTGTTGTCGGGTGGCAGTCAATAAATATATTGTTCCTTTGTGGAAGAAGAGGGACTGAAAATAATATTCCTGTTTTTTAGGTATAATATAAATAGCAGTGAATATTTGTCTAATATTTGCATAAAAACATAAATTATAATTTAGTAGTATTCATGACGTTAATATAATATATACAGTTTGTCCATAAAATCTTATATAAATACATTAATAAAATCATCATTTTTATTGTAATATAATTATTGTTGGTATTTCCCAAAAAGTCCACTCACTACAAGGCCAATCAGCAATATTACTTAAGACTCAACAATGGATCAGATAAGAAAATAATCGACTAGTGTTGGAGTATCAATAATAACTGTTTAGGAAAATAAGTTATAGAACACATGTTTCTGGTCAATGGTTTTCGGCATTGGATTGACATTTTCCACTTAGACACTTTTTGAATGTTGGATATTAATTTAAAAGTTGCTTACAAAATATTTCTGTTCTGAAATGGATGTGAAAGGTGGCAGTCTAATTTTTGTAGAAGAAGTTGTGTGATAACTTCAATAATAATGATTAACTTATCTTTCCTTATATATACTTTTATTACTTATAACTTTAAAACGATTTACTTTGGAGTTAGGCAAATAGCAATAAATGCAAAAAACGGGGGAAACAAGACTTTTTATTGAATGTTTTTCAACCACCAATTCGCCTAGAAAATTTCTGTAATATAATAAAATAGTTCACCAAATGTCATTGAAATCGATTTAATAGATTTTGTATAATAATTTTGCAATCTAAATTTTTTTTTAAATTGAAATTTTGAAAAATTTTGCACAAAAAAACTAAACCATATAGAAGTTTGCCAATTTTTTTACATATAAAAAAGCATTCCCCCTATCTAACGTACTTTATTGAATTAAAATCGGATTATAAGAAATATTTTAAAATGAAAAACAATTTTTTGGCTTATAAACAAATAGAATATGTCGGTAAGAAAATCGTCAAAAAGTGTCAAAGTGTTTAGACGCATTTCAAAGTTTCTCTTAAAAATTTAAATATTTAAACAATTATTTCTTCAGTTCTGAACGTTTTTACTTACAAAGTGAATCTAAGTGATTTTTCTCACCACAAGTATAAAATCTGTGAGTACAAATATTTATTTAATCTAAATAATTAACATTTAAGTTAAATTCATGTAAACAGGAATCAATTTTTGGTTAAAAAGCAACAACTTTTTACTGCTACCGTTTATTAGTTCCGATAACGGGGAGACAGGACCGAATTAGGTTTTTGAGAGTTATCGATGATAATAATCAAAAATGGATAATTTTCCGCCTCGTGAGGCCCCTGAACAAGAACTGGAGCAACGTTCATCAAATACAAATATAAAACAATCTTTTGCAACTGTTACAAATCAAAATGTACTTAAATTTCCATACAAAACACAAGCAATAGTTTTTCCTGCGCTGGAAAATACAAAGTTGGAAGACTATCTATTTACAGTTGGTGATTTAATTCATCCAAAAAATATTCTTTTCTTCTCTAGAATGTCAAATAGTCAAATTTGCATTTATCTAACAAGCGAAACTTTAGTGAACAATTTTCTACAAATTAACAAAGGGATAATTACTGTAAACCACCGAAAAATTCACGCTCGTAAATTAATGTCACCAAATAAAAGATTATTGATATCAAATGTTTATCCTTCAATCCCACATTCAATTATTAAAAATGCACTTTCTAATTTGTGATTAACTTTGGTAACTCCAATAATTTTTTTAAAAATTGGTACATCAAATCCTAATTACAAACACATTTTCAGTTTCAGAAGGCATACTTTTATTTCTTCCCCAGTCTCATCAATACCCGACTCAATAATTGTGAGTTACGAAATGACATCATATTGTATATTTCTTGTAATGGAGAAGGATCTATGTACTAATTGCAGGTAAGCGGGACATTCGGCTGAAAATTGCCCAACTACTAAACGACACTCAAACATCTCAAACACAAAGTGCTGCTCCAACTACTTCAACTGATCCAATAGACAATGAATACATTCCCCTAACGCAAAACATATCTTCCTTGGCTCCTATACTATCGACTAAACCGGATATCCATATTTTACCATCTACTCATGTTACAGAAAGCAATGATTTTCAACAAATGTCCGACGATCCTCCCTCAAACAAACGAAATCGCTCTGAAATTATAACCCCTGCACCAAATGATACTCCAGTAAATAACCCCTTTCCAGACCCTAAATTAAACAAACCAAAGTCTTCAATCACAGACATAGGAACCGTTAAAGTAACTGACGATATAAAAAATTCAGCTAGACGAATATATGAAGATACTTCAGTAAACCATTCAATATCTTATGAAACATTATTAGATACACTGGAAATTGCTCATGGTACCCCTGACCCAGTATAGACTTATACAAATGATCTAAAAAACCTATTGAAACTATTAAATCAACTACATGAAAATTTATCAAATAGGAAATAAAAAAAGTAAATGCACTAGACTTCGAAACAAAATACTTAAATCCATACAATCAGAAACTAACACCGAATCCGATAATGAAATAATTGTAAAAGATATATTGTAATGGCTTTTTCAATTATCCAGTCTAACTAACAAGGGTATTACACTCGCCTTGATATATTACAACAAATTATTAAAAAACTTACTCCATCCATATTTTGTTTACAGGAAACTCATTTTAAAAATACTAAAGTTCGTAATTTAAAACACTTCACACATGCATATATAAAAATAGAGAAAATGTAGAATATGCTAGTAGTGGCGTAACAATTTACACTCATTCATCTATCGATGTAGAAATTCTCCAAATCATTACACAACTTGAAGCAGTCGAAATTACTATCAAAGGGTCTTTAAAAATTAACATATGTAGTATATACATTCCACCTACCTAAAACTCAAGCAATAATGAAATCTCAGATTTGATTAAACAAATTCCTTCACCTCGTCTAATAGTTGGAGATTTTAATGCACATAATTACATATGGAGATCAAATAAAATTACTCCATTAGGTCGTAGAATCGAAATAATGTTGGACAATTTTCAGGTAAACCTACTAAACGATGAAAGAAATACTCATTTTGACATTTCTACTGATAAATCCTTCCTACGCTTCTATTATTTATAATTCAGCAAAACCATATATCTTAAACAACTCGGTTAAATACAAAATAGTGCTTTGCGAACCATACTACGTGCCTTTTATACTAGCCCTACTGAAAGTTAACACTGTGAAGCTGGAGAAGTTCCCCTGGAATTCCGAAGAAAACAACTTTCACTAACATATGCGGCATCAATACAGGCAAATCCCATTAATCCTGTTAACCACTATGTAAATTCAGACCGTTTTAGGAATATCTTGCTAAAACACATGCTAGGCTTGACCTTTCTTTTTATGAAAGGGTATATAGATACCTCAATGAACTTGAATTCAAATTTCCAGATACCTATTGTATACCAGATATTAATACTGTTCCCCCTTGGACTGTTCCCATCCCATCTATCAATATCAAACTCTCCATATATAAAAAAGCAGATAACCATTCCAAAGCATTATACCAATATATCCTCCAAGAACTCATGACATACAGTAACCCTAATCTTATATATACCGATGCCTCTAAATCTATAGATGGAGTGGGAGCAGCATTTATGTCTAATAAAACAAAAATATTAATGAAACTCCCTAAATTAATATCCATTTACTCAGCCGAATTAACCGCTATTTTCAATGCAATAAATTTTGTGGTAGAAAATAGTATAAAAAACCCTGTCATTACCGATTCCCTGTAAGTTCTGTAATTTATCTAAATAACTTATATCCTAGCCATCCAAGTCATTAGGTACTTCATCACTTATTAAATCAGCATTAAGCCAACTGCAAACTATGAACAAAAATGTCAACTTTGTATGGATTCCTTCCCATATCGGAATTCCTGGTAACGAAGAAGTAGATTTTTTGGCAAAACTAGCAATCTCGAGTCCGCAAGCTGTAGAAATAAGAAGCATTCCACATCTAGATATATAACCTATAATCAAGAACTTAATAATCAATAATTGGCAGACCAAGTGTAATCAGTCAACATCCAAACTACGAGAAGTAAAACATTCTATATTACCTTGGAAATCAACCCCAAATAAGCATATACATCAAACCATCCTATCTCGTCTTAGAATAGGCCACACCGCCATCACCCATAAACATCTGCTGGAGAGTGAATTAAAACCACAGTGCTACGTATGTGATATTGTGCTCAGTGTTCGCCATATTTTATTAGAGTGTCCTTTGTATTGCATGGAGAGAGTTCAATATAAATTACAAAATACCTTACAGGCAATATTAAGTGACGGAACTGATATAAAAAATTTAACATCATACTTATATTACATAAATGTACTAAATAAATTGTACAACTTTAAATTGTACAACGCCAATGAGGTTGAGGCATAAATAAATAAAAGAAAAGAAAAAAAAATATTTCGGCAAATATTAGTTTATCATAAATTCAGAAAACGGTGTTAGGAAAAACTTGACAAAAATAACAAAAAAACTGGGTTGAAGAAAATTAATTTTAAAGTTCAAAATCGGTATACATAAAAAAAATGTATTTTCTCGTCTTCGAGAAAAATGTAACTCGAATAGAGCCGCCTAAATAATGCATTAAAATGTTCCAAAGATGCTTTAGTTTCGTTATAAGTAAATCTATTTGTTTATAATAAAATAAATTTACGTATTTTTTCCTATGATGTACACTTTTTTTTTTCAAACGTCACAAAGGTATTAATTTTTGTGACGTGATTAACAACATAAAAATGTTACTTTTACGCCAAGAGATAAAAGTAAAGCACTTTTACGCCTAGGCACAAAAGTGTAAAATTCAAAAGCTTCGTAAACCGCAGTGGACTTGGTAGGTTACAATCTTTACAGTATATAAAATATCTGGAGAAATACGCGACGTCGAGGGATCACAAAACTTATTCTACGGCCACACTATGCGTGCCAAGCTTAGAGGTAAGCTAGGATCTACGCTTGGTGACAAGATACACAGTGGTCACATATAAGGTTCCAAGTTGTTGTCATCCAGGATAATCCGAAGCACGAATCAGTGTCCAACTTTCCAAGAATTATCCATTTGTCTTCCCTGGTCACTCCAGACCAATTCCAGTTTGTGTGGGACACAGTTGTGTGTTTTCAGTGTTTCGATTCAAGTCCAATCCCAAAAACTTTCTTAAAGGAAAAGAATAGGAAATTATAAATAAATAAAATTATAAATTTTATGGATTAGCTAATTGTTATATTAGTCTTCTTTTAAATGCAATTATTTTTAAAATTTAATTAATATTTCAAAAAGGTTTGATAGTCATTTCGACATATGACAGTCAGTATTATCTTTTTCTGACAATTGATACATAACAATAAATTTGAATTGTTTTGTTTAAAGGTTAACCTCAATGTAAGCTCCATTGAAAAATCTAGATATTTTTCATTTTAATAATAATTTAAATTCCTATAAGTGGCCCCAACGTCTCGAGCTTGTTTTAAATCGTTACAAATAGCGATAGTAATAATTATTATAATAGTTACAACAAGATGTAAAATTGTTACAACTGTCACACAACCTGTAAGGTTTGTTGATAAATTTTGTTAATATTATTTGTAGTAACTGTTGATGTGAAGTAATAATAAATATGTAATGTTTCTCTATAAACCAGAAGTTGTAGAATTATTTCCTTTAAAAAGATTTTCACCCTTTAATATTTTTTAGGAAAGAAACGCCTTTCTTTCTATCCAGCAAGAGGATTCTTTAAAACGGCGTTCTCTTTAAATAGTTTAAAAACCTTCTTGTGTGTGGCACAGAAAATAAATGTAAGTATTTTTTGATTTCTTTCTTTCTAGTTACCCCATTCAGTCCCTTCCTTATTCACTTACTTACGACCCAGCTCTCCAACTAAAACAAGAGTGGCCGTTCGCAAACAGTTTGTTTGCTTACCCTATCTCCAGCCAAAGAATTGCTCAGTCCCCACTTTTAACCCCCTACAAGTGATACCAAATGTGGTAGGCAAAATATATCATTACAGCCATCCACATGGCATAGGATCGCAGCCAATGGAGGCAGCAAGCTAATATGATTTAGAGTGTCACCACTCCTTGACAAGGGCTTAAGGATTGGGGAGGAGAAACCATTATTTTGGCATATGTTCTGTTTTGTACATTGTGTTAAACAAGTTTAGTATAATGTCTAAGGATTCCTTATTTCTGCATTTTAAGCTTTTTACTGGGATTCGGTCTGGACCTATTGCTTTGAAATTTTGGCTATTTTATTGCCGCTTTAATGTCCTCATTTAATATCTGTAAAACCACACTATCTTCTACTTTTACTTCGATCTGTTCTGTCGTATTGTTTTTGAACAACTCATTGATGCATTCTGTCCATATTTTTAATTTTTCATTAGTATTTAGCACCAGTTTCCAATTGCTATATATTATTATTCCCAGTTATTCTAGGAATAAGTCACAATTTAAGTTTAAAACAAGTTTGTTTTTGACGTTTCGATTTTCGCTTCTTCATCTATTGTTGTGAGTTAATTCTTTAATTTTTGTGTGTGTGTAAAAAGTTGTCAAGTCTATACTCGTATTCTTCTATTTTTGCGTATTGTTTTCGTAAAATTTCTTTTTTTTTTTGCTTACTTAATTTTGTATTTTATTTGTTTATCCACTTTTTTGTATATCTGATTATATTTGTTTTTATATTGACTTCTTTCTTACATTAAATCTGGTTGGTGTCAGATATATGAAAAACTATAGGTACTAAAAGTTAGGGTCTGTTCTAAGTAAGAAATCTAGTAAAAATAACAATAATAGACAGAAAACATGCACTAACTGGCCTTTTGGAACACGGTGAATAAATTTAACATATACTCGTAAATACACATAAAATATAAAGGAGAAAAAAGAGTGCTTGAGTTATCCCAAATAGACAATGAAATGTATAGAGGAGATCGGGCCTAGTTGCCACAGGGGTAAGTTATCACAATGCCGATTTTTACCTTATCTGTGAAGTTAATACGCTGCGCCATCTATATGTGGCAGACCGTACTCATCACCAATGGCATACAAAATATTTCAGAGATCAGCCAGTAACGATTTCTCTTATTTGTGTAAATGTGTTCTGAAGTTTCTCATGTAAAATTTTTAATCTTTAATCATCTCGTGCTGTGAGTGAATTTGTGAAACTTGATCGCTAGTACCTAAATTTAAATTAAATATATATATATATATATATATATATATATATATATATATATATATATATATATATATATATATATATATATATATATATATATATATATATATATGTAAATGGGTAGCCTACATACCAACTCATTATTTGGAGAAAGTTTAGTTAAAAAAATAAATAAAGTGTCTGAGTTACAGAGTGTGAACTAAAAACTGTGACAACTTGCTCCGGTCTCCCCTGCGTATTATATTATAGTCCCCTAAAAAAGATTTAAATGGAACTGGATGTTTTTAATGTGTTTAACGACTCAATTCTTGTATAGGTGCTTATTTTGAAAGGTGAAATTTTTCTTTTAACTTCATAATTTTGTTATACTGTAATTGATGTTAGGATTAATTTTTTAATATTGCTTCCATGTGTTTAATTAAAAGTATTATTATTTTAATGATTTAGCTATATTTTTTTTTATTTAAACACAAAACCATATCAACCGCGCAGGGTTATTAGTGGATATAACAAATACATGAAATATTACATTAAATGAAATTGAATAACTTGATGTCTTTTAAACAGCTTAACACTGTCGAAATTTTTTTGGTGAGAACTGTCTTGAGATCATCATCTGTGAATCCGTGGGATCTTCTTTTTTCCTTGAATTGAGGACAATCAAGCAGGATGTGTTTCACAGTGGTTAGAGCATGAAGATAGCTACTCTGCCACTGGCCTGTTGTGCTACTCTGTTTTTTGGAAAACATTGATAATTTCGAAGATTTATATTAACTTGTTTAAAATGAGTTTCTTGAAGACATAAGATCTTTGGGCATAATTCATTTATTAATAGTTTTAACTGTTCCAAATGGGTATAAAACCCATTAAGATTCCACTGTAAAATAAAGGAATTGGACATGTTAGAATTCTGCCTGAGATAATTGTTCATCTGTTTCTTCTGTGGAAGAGATATTATTGGGCTTTAGTTTCTTTTTTAATCTAGTTATATTATTTTTTAATTTTGAACTGTGGGTATAAGCGTGAACAAAATTAAGGATCTCAATTAGCTCGGTAGTTTCATTCGAGTAATCTTTTGAAATTATTTCAGGGTGTTTGACATATATTGTATTTTCTAGAAAGTCACATATTTCATTATAATTTAGGATAAACGGTGGTGATCTGTTTTCTATTTTGTCTTTAATTGACTCTAGTGAAAGTAAAAGTTCTTCGCGGGAATTTCTGGTTAACTTTTTTGACTTATTTTTTGGTTTGCTTACTACAGGAGAAGTAAATATCTGTGAATCGGTCTGTGGGGTATTTTCATTAGTGTCTGGAGAAGATGAGATGAACATTTTTAGTTGATTAGGGACATCTGTATTGATTGGATTTGGTGTTATTTCTACTGGAGTAGGATTTCTGATGTTGTTTGAGGTTGATGATGTTGGAGTCTTTAAGGAAGATGTTTCACTTCTATTACTTATGGATCCTGTCAGGTTATTGTCAGTTTCCATAATTTGTTCTGTTTGGTTATTAAAGGATTTTATTGTAATTATTGTGTTTTGAAAAGTTTCTGGGTGTGCACTAGCAGTGGATGAATTAGCTTTGCCAGAACTTTGTAGTTATGTTTGGTTATTAGATGTATTTACTGTAGGTAATATGTTTTGAGAAGTTTTTGAGTATACATTAGAAGTAGTGGGGTTTGCTTGGTTAGAGCATTTAGCTTCCTGATAACCAATAGTCTTGCATTTTGTACAGTTAAATCCTTCTATAGAAAGGTATAAAGGATAATTTCTATTATCATAAGAGATAATGAAAGAATCAGGAATAGATATATTGTCTAAAGGTGTAATAAATATTTGCCTTCTAAAACTCAAGACATGATTGTATTCGCTTTCAGGCATACCTACTCTTAGAAAAGTCATTTTTGAGACGAAGTTTATACCTATCTGATGTAGTTCTTGTTCAATTAACGAGTTTGGAACAGTAGGACAAGCATTTGATATGACTAGTCTTTGAGCTGGAGAGATAAGTCTTCTTATTTCTGCTTGAGTTTCTTTTATATTAACATATTTGTGGGAATGTAGTAGTGAATCGACTGCATTTTTAGATGATAGATATATACATATTCTATTGTTGGCAATTCTGGAAGCGAAGGATGCGTTACGTGGACCAACTAGTGAACCAACGGCGATGATATAGTCATGAACTTTAGTTCCTTCAATACTAGAAAGTATTATAGCTTGTTCTTTTGTTGGATCTATAAATGTGTTGACAACACTGGAATATGAGACGTGAGATGAAGTGTGAGTAGTATTCATAGTTTTATTCGAAGTCATGGTTGATTAATTATAAGTCCGGCCCTATCACCGGTTCGAAAACCGGTGTGGATTTTGACCCAAAACTGGATTTGTTTCTTTTTCTTCGGAACGTTATAGGTTATATTAATATTAATATAAATACTATGAAGTGATTTTTGGTACTCACATAACGTTTACTCGGTTGACTTGAAGGTAGCCCCATAAAGATTTTCTCCAATAAGTTTACTACCTTTTTACTGCCGAAGTTCACACACTACTTAGTTTTTAACCAGTTTAACTAAATGAAACTGTGAAAAATACTTTAATATTAATTAATATTGAGTATTGTTGAAAGAGTTCTAACTTAATATATTATGTATTCTGACTTTGAAACTCATTTCAACTATATTTTTTATCATTGAAAAAATGAGATAAATTACCAAAGGATTACTACTCAGGACTTTACGATATACTGCTATAAAAACATGTTACAGATTTATGGGAGAACTTCCATAATCCACTCTTTATATCGTCGATTTAACTATACTTAGAAGAGACGTCTACTTAAATAAACGATAAATACATAAAGGCATGTATTAAAATAGCCATACTCAACTTATTGTTATGAAGATGTTCTACGTATGTGAAATAACCATTTGGTTACCTCATAAATATCAAAAATTTTATATTAATCGTCCATATTTTAATATTATATTGCAAGAACTGACAACACCGCAATTAAAATCATAAAATAAATTTATTGTTTTCTTTTTTCAAACATAAATTTCAACACAATATTCTGAAAGATATTATAATGCTATTGCTCTTGATATATGGCAATCGGATTGTAATTTTTATGATATATGACTTAAAGTGATGTTTTATTATAATTGATTTTAAATCGAATAATATAAATAATATCAATTTTTAATGATATCAATATTTTCAAATTTTCTGATTACTAAAATATATGACACAAACTCTTGTATAATAATAGTATAATATTATGTAATAAGCATGGTAAAGGCAAGAGTGACACAAGTGAGGCTGCGAAGCCAGCGAGTACGGTAATGTAAGCCAGTGGAAAAGAGGCTCAACGCAGAATATACTTTGCTTCGAAAGATTAAAAATATATAAAATCAAGTCTGCTTGACAAGGAATTTGAGATCGTCACCTAATATTTGCTAATCATAAGCACCCGGATGGACAGACGGTTTATTATTAAAAATGCCAACATGACAAGTTTACATTGTAAAAAACAAGAAATGGACCGTTGCGGGATGGCTGGCAGATTTGAAATAAGGAAAATATTTTGTATAGAAACTATATTAGATAGATTGATAGATTTAAAGAGGTGGCCTTTTGGCTTATTCCACTGCGACTTTTTCAGATCTATTGTGGTCCTCTAGTTCTAGATAACATTCTTTAGCCTGACCCTATTTAAAAAGTCTAATAGCTTCGAGATTGTACCTTCCATGTAGCTATTTGCCGGTGGATTTTCTTCTCCTAATGCAAAGAACCTGATATTTGCCAGACTGTCACACTGACATAGAATGCGCTCTGCTGTTTCTTTTTCGAGGTGACAGAATCTGCACAGGTCATCATCTGATAATCCCATCAGCTTCAAGTGCCTTTTCAGCTTACAGAGGACCTACTATGGTTTTGACTGTTTTCCTATCTTTGCTTATTAGGTCTGCCGTAAATTTTGGCGAATGTACTGTAATGAACTGTTTCGCCCATCTTTGTCCTGGTGAATTCCTCCACCAGTCCAGAGATTTGTGAGCTACCCACTTCCTTGTAGCCGTTCTTGTTATTGTCTTTGCAATGCCGCAGAAGGGTTCCGGTCCAATGAATGTTGGAACAAATGTTCGAACAAACAGTTGTTTTGAATAGTATGGAACTCTGTATGTTTCGTGCAGTCGATTTTTTGGACTTAATTAATTATTAACAAATTAAGATCAAAAACGGTAAATTTTCGCTTTTTTCGTCTATCAGCAAAAAGTAAAGCGTTTGAAACAAATTTGAGAAGAGAAGAAACTTATAAGTCATAAAAAAACCTTCAAAATGTCGTTTTCTAAACGTTCCTATCCGCATTTGTTGCTTAGAAACTTGCAAAATAAGTCAATAATTTTCGTTTTTTAAAAAATGTTATTAACTTTTTTTAAAATAAACATTGTGAGTAATATAACCTTTATATTACACACAATGTTGGGTCTTGTGGTGCTTAAAATAAATCAAAATTTTAAGTCGATCGGTCAAAGAGTTTAAAAGGTATTTAATTTTTTTTCCCAAATAAAATTTTTTTACAACAATATATGTCAGAAAAATTAAATAGGTATATTAAATATACGGATATATTCTAAAAGATGAAGTTTTATTCCATTAATATTATTAAAAAAAAAATAAGAAAAATAATTTTAAATATTACAAAACAGTTTGGCAAAAACATGTAAATTTTTTGCTTATAAACAATTAGAATAACTTTGTAACCATTTACTGCAAAAAACTGATTTTTTCATATTTTGACAGGCTGATTTTTTCACAAAATTAAAAGAAAAAAAAGTTGACCTAGGACTTTTTGGGACGAAGTTAGTGCCCTTTTTTATAAATTGATTGCAGCTTTGAATTAACATACCTTATTAGGGTCATCTCAAAGAACATACGTTGAGGTTTTAACGTGAAAAATTTGAAAAATATTGCATTTTAATGGAATAGTTCACAAAGCTTCAAAATTGTGGTCCCATTTGAAAGAACATACTTCGTTTTAATGCGATAAATTTAAAAGTTATTACCTTTCAACAGAATCGTCCAAAAAGCTTCAAAATGTGGTCCTCAAAATCGGCGAGCTTTGAAACTCGAGCGATGGAGGGGGTAGGAGTGGTTAATTGTGTCTCTGGTTCTTGTTAATGGATTTCGACGTAATGTACTTTTTACGTACATTACGAATATGTGTTATTCAAATAAATAAATTGTTAAATAAGCCATCTAATTTATTTTTAGTTTATAGTTTTTTTTAGTAATATTTGTGGTAATTTTTATTTTAGAACATAAATATATAAGTTATATAACATAATGATTTTTACTATTTATTAATTTATTTATTTAAATTTATTTATTTATATTTATTTATTTATATTTATTTATTTAACAATTTTTAAACAAATTATAAACAAGTCTTTTTTTGCTTCGAACATACTTTTTTTTAATAATTTGAGTTATTCTAAGATGAAAGTTATTCTTGTCAAAAAAAAAATTAAATAACAAATAACTTAAACTATTTGACCGATCGCTTTGAAATTTTTATCATACTTTAACCGCCATAAGAACCAATATTCTGTGTAATATGGATTACATGAGTAATAATTTTCTAAACAACAGATAAGGATAAAAACATTTTAAAAAAACGCCACTTTGAAGGTTTTTATTATATTACTTATAAATATATTACCCTTAAATTTGTTTCAATTGCTTCACTTTTTACTGATAGATAAAAACAGTGAAAATTTGCTGTTTTTTGACATTGATTTGGTAATAACTAATTAAGTTATTAATCAAGCCAAAAAATTGTTTGCAGGAAACATGAAGGTTCTTGTTACAGGAATCTATACTACTCAAAACAACTTTCGTTTGCGTGGCCGGATTAGTGTCACGATTTCCCTTGTCAAATTTATTTTGTTTATCATTCTTAATTCTTTCTCGATAAAAATAGTACCAAAATATGAAGATTTATTTGATAAATTTTCATTTTTTTTTCTTTATATTCATTTACCTCGGTGGAGATCGCTATTAGCATGCATTGGTCATTTATTTTATTTATAGTGGTCACCTGGATGGGTACGCGTCGGTTCAGTCTTCTCACAAAGTCTTTCTGATGAAACTTAAAAAGTAAAACACGTATAGGAGAATAGTAAGAGACTCGAATTATATCGAAATGTAACCATATATACCTATTTTATTTATTATGTCTTATGTTCATATAATGTCTGACATGCAACATCTAATAAAACATAAGGGACTCTTGAAGAAATTTTAGAAAATCATCAATTGTACGGAAAGTAAATACCTGATAAAAAATTGGTTCCTGTAAACGAAAGCATATTTTTAAAATTAATAATGCTGTTTTTGTTACTTTAAATTAAGCGGTTAAGCGTTTATATCGGCTAAGAAAGTAAATTGTATGGAAGAAATTAACCAAGAAAAAGTATAGTCGTTCATTAGATATTATTATTTATTCAAAAGAATAATCTTTAAATTTAGTTCATTTGAAAAGAAACAGTGAAGTAGTTCCTTAACTGCTTGCTCCAAACCGCTCAGTCCTTGAAAGTAACCATATTGGGAAATTAACATACTCAATACCTTTTCAGCAATATTTAAAATCGGTCAGACAGAAAAAAGTGCCCTTCACATTGTAACTCACCCCTGCATCAATTGTATTCAAAACCTTATTATGTTCTTCGACCAAATTGTCTGTGGCAGCGGGCGGCATTTTGATACGTTTTTTTTTGTATTTTGCGCAGTGCTGATATTAACTACTATTAAAATTTTCAAGAGAGAACATTGTATTCCTGTTTAAATCTATAAGAAAGAAATGTCAACGGTTATATTTTATGAAGTGTATAAATTAGTATTTTACAAAAGATATGGGACGTACATACTAGAGAGATTAAAAAGAAAATGAAAGTAATATCACAGCTAAATAAATCCTTCTTTTTTCATTTTTATAATGTGTTATATATATATATATATATATATATATATATATATATATATATATATATATATATATATATATATATATATGATGTATTATTTGTGAATGATGAGCAATGAGTGTTTTTTAATGATATATATATATATATATATATATATATATATATATATATATATATATAGGGTTTTTATCACGGTTCTAAAAGAATTAGTTTGTAAGCACTTTTTAAAATTATCTTTAATATATCTATTATGAAACACACATATATATCTAACATAACCAATGTAAAATTTAAAATAAACTATCTTTAAATTAAAATTCTTATGAAACAAACTTCCGGGCAAGTTCTCTGCAACCTGAACATACAAACGGGCACCTATAGTTGCAGCTAGCAGCTCCAGACGTAGAATAGTCATTTTTGAGGTAGATTTCTTAATTGGAGCCAATCTAGCTCTCGAGGCCAATAGAGATACAAATACTTTAACAGAATAACTCACTCGCAAAAAGATGGCACAAGCATAGGCCAGTTTGATTGCATCACAAAAAATATGGATACTTAAATTTTGTAATGTCTCACCATTCATGTGTACCCATCGAGGCAATTTAATCTTCTCAAGATAAGGTAAATCTTTCAACCAAATTTTAAACTCTTCAGAGATGACTTCATCCAGTGGTTCGTCCCATGCCAAGCTCTTCTCCCACAACTTTTGCAACATGAGTTTGGGCACTAATAGAGCTGGACATAAATATCCAATAGGATCAAACACTTTCTGGGCTATAGAAAGGATTCTACGTTTAGTCACTACCATATTTTCTAAGTCAGTGTCCTCTCTTAAGAATTTTAAATTAACTGTCGAAACATCTCGTACAGGATGCCAGTTCATACCAAGAACAGGACATATCTCTTCAGTTCCACTAACTTCAGCATTTCTTGTACGCTCCCACCCTCTTAGTTTGAACTGTCCCTCGGCCATAATTGCTACAGACTCTGTAATGAACCTTGACACCATCTCTTCATCAGGTAAGCTTGTAACACAGTTGTCCACATAGAAGCTTTGACGTAACCTCTTCACAACATCTAAAGTATACAATGATTCTGATGTAGAGCCCTTTTCCAGGTATCTTGCTAAGTGGTACTCTAGTGTCATCCCTAATAAAAATGGACTACTGTTAACACCGAATAGCACACGTTTATGACGAAAAACTACTGTCTGACCTTCTGTGTCAACCCATAAAAATTTGAGGAAATCACAGTCCCTTTCATGCACACCTATTTGTTGAAATGCTCTTTTAACATCAGAAATCACTCCTATTTTGTTTTCTCTAAACCTTACAAACATTGTAGGAATTAACTGAATTAGATTTGGACCTTTCTCTAAACAGTGGTTAAGTAAAGGTTTATTCTTTGAATGTGCAGATGCATCAAACACTGGACGTACCTTGGTAGTACTTTCTTCCTTTACCACTGGGCGGTGAGGTAAAAAATGTCCTAGACTGTTATCAACATCATTTAACTTTCCAACTAGCTCAATTATACTCTCAGCTTGCCAGTCAGCAAAAACATCATCATACCTTTCAAAAAGACCATCACGTTTCAGCTTTTGAAGAGTGGAATTTAGTCTTTTTTCCGACAACTCACAATTACTGGGGAGAGGAGGGTGACCATCCAACCAAGGAAGACGAATCTCGTAGCGGCCCATCTTATCTACACTTACAGTCTGCATAAAAAAATCTCTAGCAGCTAAAGCAGCTCTTTGGTATATCTATCTGTAGGCTCTTTAATACCAATTGCTTCCCAAAGCTCACTTAAGGAAGCATCCTTTATGAGAAGATTCAATGTGGACATGACAACATCAGAATGTTTACTACTGGTAGGTATTTTTCCCATAAGTGTCCATCCAATGAGAGTTTCTATAGCTACTAGCCCACAATCTAGCTTATGACGACCCCCTGTATACAAATAACCAGCGACATCTGCTCCCAGCAACAGTTCAATTGGTCCAGGTTGGAGATCATCAGATAAATCAATATTAAGGTTCTTGGCTTGTTCCCTCCATGGACCATGAAATACTGGAGCCACATCACTACAAATTGTTAGTTGATCTAAGGCCTCAAAAGAATATGTAGAGTTCTTACCCTGTATTGTGACTTCATAACAGTTATGAGAGTTTGCAACTTCTGACCCTCCAAACAGACAATGAACAATTTTTCCTGTCAATTAAGGCACGAACAACTCTACTATTACCAAATATACCAGTTAAAGTAACTCTCAACGTTTGCAAAAATACATGACCTTTAGTTTGGTTAGTCAAAGCCTGGTCGTTTATGACATCCTTAGAAGACATGTTCTCATTTTGACTATTACTATGCTTATCTTGACTTATTGTTAAACTGGGGCACATCAAGACTACATGAGCTTGGCTACAGATAACATATCTTAGCCTTGTTTTACATCTTTTTGTCTGATGTCCCACTTTTAGACATCTAAAACAAGCCTTCTTCCCAATGAGAACATCCCTTTTTTGAACAAATGTCATTTTTTCTGCCTTAAAGCAATCTTCACTACCATGTGTACCTGAACAAAAGACACAAGCTGAAATTTCACAATTAATTAAATTAGCAGCAGTTAGAAAACCTGATGATTTCTTGACACTAGCATTAGAGGATGAAGCCACTTCTTCAGACAATCCAAAACCTTCAGCAGCTAAAGCAATTCTTTGTTCATTCTCTACTTCATTTCTGAGAAAAGTCATCAACAGTTTCAACCTGTTTTCCAATGTCCCATCTCTACAATCAATATTTGTGGAACGTTGCCATACCCTAAGCAATTCCTGAGGTAAACAAGATTCGATTAATGGAAATGGCATTGCTGAACACTTGTCAGATGTGATACTTAATGTCTCCAGTGCTCGCAGTTGAGTTTCAATGCTTTCATTCAGTTTAGATATATCAATCTTTTTTTTAGATGCAGACTTACTCAAAATGAGTTTTAGTAACTCTCTAATGTATACTTCTATCTGTAAGTCTTCTCTGCCAAATCTGCTTTGCATACTTTCCATAATTTTACTATAATTGTCAGCTATAGCTGGATAGCTCTCTACTAGTTGACGTGCTCTACTACCTGGTACTGTGGCTTGAATTAAATATTCTATCTTATCATGGCAATCAATAGAATCATCCTCATGAATCTTTTTGAATTGTGCCCAGAATGCCAACGAACCTTTAATACTGCCATCATATTTTTTAAATTCAATAGTATGTAATCTAAATTTTCTCATACCTGTTAACTCTGGCTCATCTGTATTCTGGGATACTGCACTATGCCTGCTGGATGCTTCAGTCTTCGTTTCTTCCATCAGCTTGTTATATCTGGTTCTACACTTGGAAAACTTTCTCAAATACACATCACAACTCTCTATCTCTGCTTCTAGCTCCGTTTCAGTAGAACTTTCAAACGATAATTCAGTAATTTGGGAGTCAATTGACTGTAACTCGTCAAACTTACATCTTAACAGTTCCTATGAGACTTCTATTCTCGTAGTCCAATGATTCTGCTTTCATAAGACCTTCTAATTCGTTAACCGTACGCGTAAAAATAGCCCTTAATACTCTTCTGGTTTTCTTTCTATTTTCCAATTCTGCTGCCATAGTGGGTTTGGTTCAAAACCACCGAAACGTTCTCAATACAAATCACAAACCAAAAGAACGCGGTAAAACCTCACTGCCTCAAAACTACAAAATTCACACCGAAATCCAACTCAAAAAGTCCTGTCACGGTCGCCACAATGTCGCACCATCAAAAAACTACCCGTTTTAAGAGGTTTGCGTATGTTGGATTCGGTTTTATTTGCTTTGATTTTACACAGAATACAGTATTACATTTACAATATTATTATATGCAATAATAACAAACTTGCAATATCAACACAATTACATGACATTAATGACCTACTTTATACTGTCTCTTTTTCGTGGCCTAACACCACTACGCCTTTCATCCAACAAATTGTTCTAATAGGTAAAGGCAATCTCTGACAAACTTATTAAACAACTGACTTCACTAACTAAATGTGTCTGTCTTCTAACTAACTTTCTTACTAACTGACTGGCCATTTTGAATCCAAATCACCGAGTTTTTATACCTTTGCAATCTTCCAGAACCATCTGGCAAGAAATCCTATTTCGAATTGTTCTATTTACTCTATATGAATGTTCTGGAATAGTCCATTTTGCAAACAAGCTATCCTCCGTGATCTAGAGAATTCCTTACTTTTCTATAGAGAATTTTATCGATATTTAGGCTTTTCAGATCAGAATATAAACTTAAATCAGTAACTTAAACACTCTAATTTAATAAACTACACATTTTAAACTAACATATTATTATAACCCCACTTATATTCGTAATTATTAATTTCTGTAACTCTCACTTAAATGTATAGTTGGTTGCCTATGCACATGGCTCACTTAAATATATTTACAATATTATAATTATTAAAATAAAACTTTTTACACTTATTATATGCTAATTTCTTAAGAATACCCTCGTATAAATAATTTTTATAAAATTCTCTAGTATATAACTTATTAAAATAACCAAATACTTTTTATATCTAATATTATCTAGTATATAACTTATAAATTATTTTCTTTAAATACCGATCATCTCAATACCCCAAAATTAGATTTAAAAGAAATAATTCACATATTATTTTTTTAAATATTAATTTTCTTATCCACATACCTTAGTAAATATAATAAATTTAATTTAATTTCTTATTTTTTTTTTATTTAAAATGTGTTCTATTAAATGCATCTCTGTTCGCTGTCTATGTCAAACTGTCATGTCAAATAGAGCAATGGAGGCTATATGAGAAAATAAAAATATAATCTAATCGTCTATTATTGTGGTCTGTTTATTTATATCTAGGTAAATATTTCCGTTCAAAAGGCTTTCATCAATATGGTAAGTTTTACTTTTCTTATTATTTTTAGAAAAACATTTATAGAATCAATTTAGTATCTAACCCCAAATTATGATTTTTAGGGCACAAATAATTTCCATATGTACAAAATCATCAAGTATATGATGTCAAATTAATTCACAACAATGAAATCTACATTTTATAACCTAGTTTATAACCTAGATATATTACTTCTTTTTGAAAAAATGTACATTTTTCTTGATTTATTTTTAGTTCAACTTTGTCTAATCTGTTTATTATAATTTTTAGGTGTTTCTCATGATCTTCAGCCGTTTTAGAAAAAATTAATATATCATCAATGTACTGAATTACAAAATGTTCATATTGATCCAAAATATCATGAAGACATCTACATAGAGCACTGCAAGATGACTGAAGTCCAAATGGTACTACTTTGAATTGATATACTACTCCATCTATCTGAAATTCTATATACTGTCTACTTTTTCTTTCTAGAGGCATTAACCAGAAACTATGCTGTAAATCGATTTTAGTGAAAAATGACATTCCTGTAATTCTTCCTAGTATTCCATCTATACTCATTGGTGCTTCAAATTGCTTTTCAGTGATCTTGTAAATATTCCTTGCATCCAAACATAACCTGATTTTACCTGATCTTTTACGTACTACTACTATAGGGTTTATGAAATGTGTATCTGCCTTCTCAATGATTCCATCTTCTAACATATTATTAATCGTTCTGTTTACTTCTTCTATGTATTTATATGGTATGGGGTATGTTTTTGTTTTAAAATCTTTTTCTTCTTTAACTTTTATACTATGGATATAATTTTGTGCAATTCTATTTTCTTTATTGGCAAGTCCCTTGTGTTGCTGCAATATGGAAACGACTATTGATTTATATTCTTCAGGGCAATTTAAAACTTTTATCATATCTTCTTCTTTACAAATAAAATTATTCTTCATTATGTACTCATTATTCCTTGCTTCCAATTTTACGCACTCCACCTCGTAGGCATCCATCTGCTTAAAATTTTCATTCCTTAAATATTCACTACAATTATTCTTTACATTATTTTGGGACATATCCCTATCATCAAAATATATTTCTTCTTCATAAACATCATTACTTTCTTTTAACAATATCCTATCAACTCTTATACCTTCTTCCACCTCATCTTTTTGCATAAATTTAATTATTTGCCCTTCCAAAGTTACCATTTTTTCTTCAAAATCTATCTTTACTTTCTTCTTCTTCAATTCGTCATTTCCCATTAATATATCAACACATAAATCCTTGACAACAAATCCTTGCATATTAATTTCTTTATTAAGAATATTAATTTTAAAATTGGCTAGTTTATTAATTTCACCCAACTTCTTATTATTTGCACCAACAATTTTAATTTTTGGAATCTTTATTATATCTGATAGTTTTAATGTATTAAAAATAAAATTCTCCGAGACTAAAGTACTTTCTGAACCAGTATCTATCATAATTTTAATTATTTTATTTTTGGCCAAAGCATTTATATAAATTAAATAAATAGATTCAATAATTTTATCTTCATCTAAAGAAATAAATTCAGAAGGTTTTTCATAATAGCAATGGCCTAACTTTTAATTCAGAAAGTTTACTGAACAAAATTTTGATTATTAGAATTGTCAGATTGTATCTGACCACTTGGATCTGATGTCCTATGTCTTTCCCTACTATGACTTCTACTCACATTTTCTTGCCTTGTACTATTTCGGTCCCTGTCTTCGCAGCTTCTATTCCTTCATACACAATTTACCTGTCTGTTATAGTTAGGCCGCTCTGTATTTCTTCTATTGTTAAAATCTTGTCTATTATTATTAGTATTATCATTAAAATTTTGTCTATTATAACTAGTATTGTTATTAGGATTCTGTCTATTTTGATTACTGTTATTATTGTTAAAATTTTGTAAATTATCACCATATCTAGTATTATTGTATGATTGTCTATATTGTTGATAATTATTCTTATTATACTGAAAGTTATAATTGTTTTTTCTGTTATTATTATTTATCCTAACATCATTGTTATCATTATTACTTGCCATATTACCTCTTTGTATTCTTTGAATAAAATTAATAAAACTCTCTATTGTTTGAATATTTTGTACAGTTACTGTTTGCACGACATCAGCATCAAAATGTCTAGATACATTTAAAACTGTTTCATCCTCTCTAAGTGGTGGTTCCAAATATTTTGCAACCGTTATCAGTTTCAATGCATAATCTACCATATTTGATTTTAAATTATGATTATACTTTCCAAAATACAAAATTTCTCTAAACTTGGCTTGCTCTAATTCGCCCCAATAATAATTTAAAAATTTATTTTCAAATGTTTGAAAATTATCTAAATCATTTTCAATACTAGCAAACCAAGTTGGTGCATTGTCATTTAATGTCATTCTAATATCATCTTTAATATCATTAATATTATTCACTAATCTTAATTTATGTTTTAAACTATTTATGTATACTCTAGGATGCAGATTTTTTATATTACCAGAGAATTTAATCCCAGTCTCATTTGTTAAATTTAAGTAAGGTCTCCCTATGTCTCTCATTTGTGAAATATCATCTATTCTCTGTTCCATATTTCTTATTTGATTACTATTTATTTGGATATTTTGTTGTATATCGTCTAATTTTTCTTCTGTGTTTCTCCTGTCTTCGTTAATTTTTACTTCTAAGTTACATTTCTGCAACTCTATTTACTGTTCTATATCTATCTTATTATCTTGAATAATCCTCTTTACTTCTGTCCTCTCATTTTATATCCTTTTCTTGTAGTCATTCCGTATATTTTTTATTTCCTTTGCTACTTTTTTCTCTGCAGCTTCAAGTTTTTTATCCATTTGTTTTTCTATTTGTTTTACAATTTTATTATTATTATCTTCTATTTTCTTTTCTAATTTTCTATAATTCTCTTCCAATTTCTGTTCCATTTTTTTCATGTCTTCTTTGACTTCTTTTAAATTCTCTTCCAATTTTTTTATGTCTTCTTTGATTTCTTTTGAATTCTCTTCCATTTTTTTTTGTATTCTCTTCCATTTTCTGTTCCATTTTTTTCATGTCTTCTTTGATTTCTTTTGAATTATTTTCCATTTTTTTCATGTCTTCTTTGATTTGTTTTGAATTATCTTCCATTGTCTTGTTCATCTGCATCATTAATGACATCAAGGTTGCCATATTGACATTTTCCTCTCTTTCTGTATTCATTCCTGCAGTATCTTGTGGAACTTGAACTAAACTCTCCTCTTGTATAGGTTGTGTTTCTACTTCCACATCTTCTTCATTCTTTTTGCTTCTTGTACCTTTCTTTCCTTGAGACATTTTGAGACTTTACTTGTTCAAATATAATTAAAAATAAAATCTATAATTTTTTTTCTAATGAAAATTAATTTAATTATATGAGAGCACTTATCTTCCCAAACTAATTCTTTTAAATAGAGAGCCCCACGTTGGGTGCTAAATTGTTATGATGTATTATTTGTGAATGATGAGCAATGAGTGTTTTTTAATAATATATATATATATATATATATATATATATATATATATATATATATATATATATATAGGGTTTTTATCGCGGTTCTCAAAGAATTAGTTTGTAAACACTTTTTGAAATTATCTTTATTATATCTATTATGAAACACACATATATATCTAACATAACCAATGTAAAATTTAAAATAAACTATCTTTAAATTAAAATGCTTATGAAACTAATTAAATTATATAGATAATGTAAATTTTAAACAAACTATCTTTAAAATTGAAATTCTTATGACACTAACTAAATTATATTAACAAAATTTTGTACCTTTCTGTCACTGAATGCCTAAATGAAAATGTTCTCCAAAATAAAGATTTTAATCACCACTCAATGTCTTCGTTCTCAGCCTCGGTTATCCTTGTTTCTGTGAAATTACTTTTTCCAATTATCAGCTTCCACCAATTTAAAATATTTTTCTTCTTAACAGCATTTATATTTATTCTTCTTTTCAATATACCAATATCCAATCACCAAATATATTATATAACTTTAATTTTCAATTAATACTTCCTTCCATTATCCAATTACCATTTTTACATAACATAATTTTTAATTTTCAATAATATTATCTTTATACTTTTTCTTAATATTCATTGAACTTATTATATTGAACATCTGGACCTTCTGACTGACTATCTTGAACTTATTGAACAGCTGACTTCACTAACTAAATGTGTCTGTCTTCTAACTAACTTTCTTACTAACTGACTGGCCATTTTGAATTCAAATCGCCGAGTATTTATACCTTTTCAATCTTCCAGAACCATCTGGCAAGAAATCCTATTCGAATTGTTCTATTTACTCTATATGAATGTTCTGGAATAGTCCATTTTGAAAACAAGCTATCCTCCGTGATCTAGAGAATTCCTTACTTTTCTATCGAGAATTTTATCGATATTTAGGCTTTTCAGATCAGAATATAAACTTAAATCAGTAACTTAAACACTCTAATTTAATAAATTACACATTTTAAACTAACATATTATAACCCCACTTATATTCGTAATTATTAATTTCTGTAACTCTCACTTAAATGTATAGTTGGTTGCCTATGCACATGGCTTACTTAAATATATTTACAATATTATAATTATTAAAATAAAACTTTTTACACTTATATGCTAATTTCTTAAGAATACCCTCATATAAATAATTTTTATAAAATTCTCTAGTATATAACATAAATTATTTTCTTTAAATACCAATCATCTCAATATATATATATATATATATATATATATATATATATAAATATATATATATATATATATATATACATATATATATATATATACATATATATATATATATATATATATATATATATATATATATATATATATATATATATATATATATATATAGATTTACATAATCATAAATATAAATCCTGTTACTCTAAGTTCTTTTCAAATTTCGTGTACAATTTTTCTCCATTACTTTTTATTCCTTGCTAACTTCTTGGCTTGCTCTCTTGTCTAGGATGGAGAATATTTCATCATAGGACTGCACTTTGGTCTACTGAAATTTTATTTCGCTTCCCATATCTATGTGATTCATTTTCAACATATGACCGTATCATCTCAGCTAGGCTTCTTTAATTTACTTTTTAATTAGCTGTACTTTAAAACGTTCTCTTATTACCTCCCTTCGAATATTATCCAGTCTGGTATCCTCCTCTCTTCCAAATGCAACTACATCGTAATACAGACTCTGTAGGAAATTAGACGTAGACATCAGTAACACTCAGATGGGATTCGGAAAAGGGCTGGGTACAAGGGAGGCTCTGTTTGCAATGAACGTTCTCTCACAGAGATGCTTAGACATGAACCAAGAAATTGCTTTATAAATACACCTGCTTTATTGATTTCGAAAAGGCCTTTGACAAAGTACAACATGAACCACTAAGACAAATTCTAATAAAGAAAAATATAGACAGCCGAGATATTCGAATTATATGCAACCTATATTGGAATCAAACAGCAAATGTGAAGGTTGAGGGTAGGCTAACAGAAGAAATTTAAATCCGTCGAGGAGTCCGGCAGGGATGCATCTTGTCGCTCTTTTGTTTAATCTGTATAGTGAAGCTATTTGTGAACAAGCACTCGAGGAAGAAGATCGTGGTCTGATAATAAATGGTGAGACGATCAACAATATAAGGTATGCTGACGATACGGTTCTCCTAACGGGAACGCTAGTAGAACTACAACATCTCGTTCAAAGTCTCAATATATACTGTAACAGTTACGGCTTGAAAATTAATTTGAAAAAAACTAAATTTATGGTAATCACGAAATCAAAGAACATCAGAGCTAATCTTGTAATAGACAATACAACGATTGAGCGTGTGTCCTATTATAAATATCTAGGTGCTTGGATCACATACGATACTGAACAAGCAAAAGAGATTAGATGTAGAATAGAAATCGCTAGATCAGTCTTTAATAGAATGCGCAAACTCTTTTGCAATCGTGATATTAATATAAAGTTACGAATACGAATGCTGCGGTGTTATGTCTTTTCTACCCTGTTGTATGGAGTAGAGGCTTGGACACTTAAACAGTTGACCACAAAAAACATCGAAGCTTTCGAGATGTGGTGCTATAGGCGCATTCTCAGAATATCATGGATGGACCGCGTCACTAACACGCAAGTACTCCAAACTTTAGACAAAAGATGCGAAATTCTAAATTAGATAAAAACTAGAAAGATGGAATACTTGGGGCACATTGTGAGAGGTGAAAAGTATGAACTTTTAAGAAGTATCATGCAGGGCAAAATTAAGGGCAAAAGAAGTGTGGGAAGAAGAAAAATATAGTGGCTTCGTAATCTACGTGAATGGTTCGGGTGTAGTTCGATTGAACTTTTTAGGCGCGCTGCTAACAAAGTCGCAGTAGCCATGATGATTTCCAGTCTCCGCTAGGAGTGGCACGAGAAGAAGAAGAAGTCAATACCGTTTTAAGTGTCCAATGTCCAATATATTATTTCGAAGTTTTTGCTCTGGTTTCATGCATTATATCATCCGATATAATATTAAACAGGATAGAACCTTGTCTTAGTCCATTATTTACTTTAAACTCTTGGAATTCTATATTATATGTTTTAACTTTGTTCCTTGTGTTCTGATATAGACTCATAATGGCTTTTCTGAGTTTTGTGTCTATGTCTAAGTTATTTAAACTTTTGTGGAGTTCGTATATTAGCTGTTTGAGAATAAAAATAAAAACATGGTCATGAGTTTGAGTGCTTGTTCCTTTCCTAAATTTGCTCTGTAACTACTTCAGTTTTCTGTGTCTTTAAAGAGTTTTTTTTCAATACCCCTTCACATACTTTAGAAGAAGGATTATACATTTATGGTTTCTATAGTCCCGTCTGTTGGGAAATATAAATTTGCTCTCTATAGTTTATATTCTATTTCCCTTATTCATCTCTTTTTATTTCGTTTTGATTTTCTTCCTAATATGTAATTTCTTCACTGTTAGCTATTTCATTCCTTGTGTTTTTTTGGGTTGATAGATTTTCAAAATAATTCCGTATCTGTCTATAATACTTTCGTCCTCGCAGATAATGTGGCTGTCTTTGTTTTTAATTTGTTTTGGTGTTTGTTGTCTTTCCCCTGTTTTTAAATTTTTCAGTTTTGTAGAATAACTTTTCGTTGAATTGGTAGTCTTTTTAAATTAATTAAAGTCCTCGTAGCTGATTTTATGATTTTATTAACATTTCTTTCACTTTTGTTCTCTCTTATTTATTTCCCACGCTTCGGTTTTTTAGCCAGTTACTCCACGCTAATTTCCTAATTTTGTGTAATTTAATTCTTACTTTTAGGTAATGTATGTCTCTTAATTTATTATCGACTATTCTCATCAACTTTTCCATTAAATATTCGAATATAACTGTAAAATCCTTGTCATTTAGACCATATTACATTGACACTGAGTAATTTCTGCTCTTTGGCCGTGAACCTTGTTCAGAATCCTTCTCGTTATATATTTCCACACTTTAATCTTCCTAGTCAAGATTCTATTGATTAGATTTTTATTTGCACTATCCATTTTTGGCGCACCACTAAGAACCAGAAACTATCCAAGTTCCAGAAACTGAGTGCTTTTGCTTTTTTTTGTTTTTTTTTATTCCTAGTATGTCTCTTCCTTTTCAAATTCTTCAGCTAGTTAGGCCACCCTTTTATTACGATCTTTTACATTACACGTTGCTATTATCCACCCTTCGGGTTCTTTGGTATTTTCTGATGTAGTTTTTTCCAGACTTATGATCTTTTTGTCTTCAGTCACTATTTGGGTTTTTTGGTGTTCCTTTTGTGTGGTCTGTGTCTTTTTTCCGTATAAACCTTTATTTATATTTCTAGGATGCAATTTACAAATAAATTTCACTTTTTATGAATTAATTCAGCATTACGGGCTCCGAGCGATAGAAGCGGCAAGTATTTGCAGTGCAGGGAATTGTTGATAAAAAGAGTAATTAGTAATAGGTAATTTATAATTTTACCAAAACAGTATATAGGCGTACACTGAGATCTGACAACAGGTAACATCCCATCAAGAATAAGATAGGTGATTTATTGTTCAAATTAATTATTAGAATACCAAACTACCTATGCTACGAAGGAAAATATAACGCTATATATAAATTAAAAATCATACACTAAAGATGGTAAAAGAAAAAGGTAAACAAATGATGACGAAATTGGGGATGCTTTTACGAAAAGTAAAAAAGTTTCTATATCTCCAATTAAGAAGGGGTGTGAAAACCAAGAATGAAAAGAAATGATGATGGATCTCATGCACGAAGTAAAAGCAATAAGAAAAGACAAGAAAAACTTTCAAGAGGAAATTTGTAATTTAAAAAACAAAAATTTAAAACTAAAGCACAAAGTAAACTTTTTGGAAAACAAGATTAAGAAAATGGATTAGCAAATCAGAAAAAAAATGTTGTAATCAATGGACTAGAACTTAAGGAAGATGAAGAAATTGAAGATGCTACAAAATTCATAAAAGAAAAGTTAAATGTTAAAATAAAAATAAATGACGTTCAGAAAATCAAGATCATGAATGGAAAATCACCAATAGCAGTACTGAAAATAAAAACCCTTAAGGATAAACAACTCATTATGAAGAATAAAAATAAATTAAAAGGAACGCAATATTTTATAAAGAGTGACTTAACACAATCTGAAGCGAAAATACAGAAGGATTTCAGGGATTTAGCAAGAGAGAAAGGGAAAAAGAAAGAGGTGCAAAGGTCGGATACCAAAAATTATGCGTAAATAACGAATGGTGGAAAGGGAACCCGGCTATCGAAAAGCTAAAAAAAAACGACAAAAAACTAATAACGAAAAAGTAGAACGACAAGCAAAATCTAACGACGAAAAAGGCACGAAATGGGATTTTGATTGGACAATTGAATATTAGAGGAACATTTGAAGCAGGCGCATTGAAAATCTTAGCAGATACCCTAGAGAAGTATGATATATATATATATATATATATATATATATATATATATATATATATATATATATATATATATATATGTATATAAATTACAGCTATCCAAGTAACCAAACAAAAGGGAATTTTCTTTTCATAGAGATTAATAATATTACTACATATTCTTCAAGAGTGGAGACAATGAAAGACTATTTGGGGTAGGGTTTTTTGTTAAAAAGAAAATTGCAGAACTAATGGTGAACTTTGAGCCAATAACAAGCAGATTGTGGCAGTTAAGAATAAGGGGAAAGAACAATAAAACAACATTTATAAATGTATATGCCTCAACAGAAGATAAGGATGATATTAAAGACTATTTTTATGAACAACTCGAAAAACTGTTGCACGAAATACCATCGTATGATATAAAAATAATTGTAGGAGATTTTAATGCAAAAGGTAATAGGGAGGATGCTAACAGACAAATAACTGGCGGAAACAACAAACACAGAGACAGCAATCTAAATAACAGAATATTGATTAAATTTGCTTTTGAAAATAATATTCGTATTGTGAGCATATATATTGATCATAAGGAGACTCATAAAGGTACTTAAATATCACCAGATGGTTAAACAATTAATTAGATATACCATATAATATTTGAAGTAAAACATATAAAGGCCATTAAATACAGTAGAAGTTATGGAGGAGCGGATGCAAATTCAGACCACTTCCCGGTAAAAATAAAAATGGAACAAATGATGCCCACATATACTAGGAAGAATAGCCAGCAGTTGAAACTATATCGTGGTATACTATTACAAAACGAAGAAATTAGGAAAAAATTCCAAGAATAAGTAGAGAAGAAACTTCAGGACAGGAAGTAGCACAAGACATAGACAGTACGTGAAAACGATTTAGAAAAACGATTTAACAAGCAGAGTTAGCACTGCCGAAACATTCCCAAAGAAGACAAAAAGATTGGTGTGATAATACTTGTAAGAGAGCGATTGAGAGGAATAGAGCCAGAATCAATAGCATAAAGAAGAATAATTTGAACAATAGAGAACTATATGCTAAAAGGAGAAGGGAGTCAAAGAAAATATGCAGAACAAATAAAATAGTGCACCTGGAAGAAACATTAAATAATATTGAAGAAAATTTCGTAAATAACAAAGTCAGTAACTTCTACCAAGATAGAAAAAGAGAACGAAGTCAATACAAAACCCCACCAAAATATTATAAAGATGAAGACGGACATTTAGTAGGAGGAATAGACAAAAAACTGGGCATATAGGCTAGATATTTTAAAACTCTACTAAACACCGATAAAGAACAATATCTTCAAATACAGGAGCCACTAGAAGAAACAATAAACCGAAACAATAATGATGAAATGCCAACAAAAGGAGGAATAATAGACACAATAAAGAGTTTAAAAAACAATAAAGCAACTTAACTATACTTCACTGTATATTTACATTATATACAAATTTGAGCCATTTCTTCTTATTTCTTGTTAGCGTCCTTAATACTGTTTATGTTTTCCCCTTTTTTCGATAATGTTTTCTAATGTTCTATCCGATGTTTGCCGTGGTCAACCTTTCTTCTTTCTTTCTTACGTTTTTAACTATAAAATTATTTTCACTAGTTTTCTATTTTCCTTTCTCTGAAGATAACTTCATCAACTGGGTTGCCTTCTTTCTATATATTCTAATTATTTGTGTGTCCATGGACTTTCTCTCTTAGTAACATCTCGAACCTGTCTTAGATATTTCATTTCTACTGCCTGTATCGTACTCTTTTGTCGTTCTATTAAAATCTACGACTCCCAACTAAAGGTTAATAAAGACCTATATATTGACACGAACACATTAATATTTGTTTTTGTTGTAATTATAGTATTATTTATTTTTTACTGAAACAAAGAAAAAAGGCCAAGGTTAAGAAGACATAGGAAGTTTTATACATATTTATAGTGGAGTAGCTAAAGTCAAGAGAGCATAAGCAGTGATATCAATATTAATTAAAATAGACTTAAAAGGAAACCTAAAACGCTAAAAATAAATTAATAAAAAATTAATAAAGTATCTATTACGATCTCGAAATATGCTTCATCAGAAAATGCATCAAAAACAGATAAACAAATATTCTACAAAACTTTATCAAAACTTATTAAAAATATAAATAGCCGCAAAGAAATTGTACTGTTGGGAGATTTTAATGCTTGGACAGGGAAAAAACAAATGACAAATTCGTAGGTAAATACGGAGATGCTAAAATAAATAACAATTTGAAACAATTAGTCGAATTCTGCAAATAGCACTTTCTCAAAATCCTAAACGGATTCTAACAACATAAAAATATAGATAAGCATACCTGGATCCAACCAATGAGAAACACCAAGTCAATTGTAGATTAGGTTATTACAAAACAAGAAACACATACACACAAGTTGAACATAAGAGTATTAAGAAGACTATAGTGTGGAACTGACCACTATAAGATCAAAACGTTACTTACAGTATCGATTGCGACTACTACTTCCAAATGATAACCAACCAGCACAATCATAACCACTGGAAACGAATCCACCCAATTAATGCACTGAAAAACGACTCAACATCATTTTTATATAAGTAACAGCTTAGTAGAAAATTAGCAAACCTGATCTACTCCCTACCCAAAAATACCTACCAAGAGATAATAAATAAAGTTAATGAAGCAGCTTAGGAAGCAATCAGCACGATCCAAAGTAATAAAAACTATTCTGGTGCACAAACGACATCGCTAATATAGTACACAACTACAAAGAAGCATATCAAAAGTGCCTGCAAACAAATAACCCAAAATGAAAGAAGAACAAAAGCAAGATTAAACAGAAAAGTAAAAAATGTAACTAAAGCAGAAAATGTTTCCTGGGAAAGTAAATGCGAAGAACTCCACAAATATAATGTGTGAACAAGATCAAGAAAAGCATGGAAAACGGTAAACAACCTGAAAACAAATAGAAAAGAAATGAGTAGAATACATTTAATAGAATAAAGATCTTAGATTAAATATGACTCACAACTTCTGCCTGAAATAAGACCGCGATTCACGAACACCATTACAACAATATATGAAGTGGAATACGACAAAGACGATAAAATAACAGTACAGGAAGTCGAAGATGCAATCCGAAATATAAAAAATCGAAAAGCATGCGGACCATAAGGTATACCGAACGAATTACTAAAACACAGCCCAGAAGTATCGCGGGAATTACTAGCGGATGTTTTCACCTTATTCTATAAAGGACATGACTTACCACCGGAGTGGACAAAAGCACACATTAACAAAATCTACAACAAAGGAGATAGAAATAATTGTTAAATAGATGAATTATTATGGTTTCTAGAGGAATTAGGATTTCCGTCGACAGTTGCAGTTACCGAACACTGGCTTGAAGTTAACGAGACTTTTTTTGTAGAAAAATATAACCTAATTGCTAGTATGATCGTCCAAGTTCAGCTCATGGTGGCACCCTAATTCTTCCACAGAACTATTTTTTCAGAACCTGTTAGACGATCTACCCAATAAAAGCAGAAAGATTCGATGCGGTGTCTTGAATATTAATTACGCTGTTGCTTGTGCTACCCAAGTATCCTTGGTCAATATATTCGAATCGTATGGTATCACAATGCACGTTAATTCTCCTACAAGAATTACTAAAACAACACCTACCATAATGTATTATATTGTCTCAAATTACTCACCCCTTGATGTACGTTCTACAATTATTAATGCAGGACTCTTTGACCAAGAAGCAGTATATACCAAGTTTAACACTCTTAACAAATAATCCTCGAAAACCCCACGTTTATTTGGGATTTTTTTAGCTCAGAACGTTCGTAAATTCCAAAATTTGTGCTTGGTTTCTGGGTGGCACTTTCCCTCTGTAGACATGGACTATAATTTCAGTAATTTTTTAGATAAGCTTGTCTGTATTTTCAATAAGGCATTTCCTTTAAAGGTTAAACATCACAAACCCTGGACTACCAAGGGTATCCACATAGCAGCCAAGAATATGCGTTCACTACTGTATATCAAGAAATTTACTACCAATGTCTTTATCACTAAATATATCTCCAAGTACAGAGGAACCTATTTAAAACTTATCAAAACAGCTAAAAATATAACACCAGCTATTTTGCCACAACAAGATCCTATTTCCTATCTTCCCAGTTCAAAAAATGTCCAAAACAACGACTGACTTTTTGATACTACTGACTGATCCAAACAGTCAGTAGTATCAAAAGCAAATCTTTCTGTAGAACTGATGGATTATCCATAAAAATTTTCTTAAATCTCCCAAATAATGTGTTGGAAGTCCTGGTCTCACTAATTAACGATTCCTTTGAAACAGCTATATTTCCAGACTGCCTAAAGACAGCCATTATTATTCCATTATAATAGTTTACGTTTAGGTACAAGCAACAAATTATTTTTATATATATTTGGGTATCACATGCAGCAGCTTAACTTATTCGTAAACTAGTTCGTAAGCTTTTATTATGCAATTTAGTGGCATTTGGCAATGGATTGTATATTTTATTATGTTTTATTCTGTGATATTGACGATTTATATAATTTAAGTAAAGCTTTGTCCTTAAAATTGTACAATTTTTAGTGACAATAAAGCATATTGCTATTCTATTCTACACCATATACTATAAGGTAATTCATTAAAGACAGTTGAGAATTTTTTTTTGTACGCGTTTTGAATCAGCTCGTTTGTTAAACATTTATCTACCATTTTTTTGAGTTTCATTAAAAAAGGCGAGACTAAAAAATGTAGTATAATTGTAATTAAACTTGTAAAACAAACAAAATGATTATAATTTTGTTATTTATAAAAATACAGAGTATCAAATCGGACACTGTTTCATAATAAAATTGGCCATACCTCGTAAAATTTAATTATGTCAAGTTGCTCTAATAGTTTAATGACAATCACAAAGAATATATATATATATATATATATATATATATATATATATATATATTATATTCTATATATATATATATATATATATATATATATATATATATAGAATATAATATATATATATATATATATATATATATATATATATATATATATAGAAATATATATATATATATATATATATATATAGAAATATATATATATATATATATATATATATATATATATATATATATATAGAAATGTTTCTTCAACGTCGATATTCCCAAAAAAAAATCTTTATTTCGAAAATAAGTTACAATTTTTGAGAAATTCTACAAACTACTACATTTAATGATTTAAACTTGACTATTGAAACATAATAATTACAATAATAATAAAAATATTGATTTCTTCCTATTTATAACGTCGGATATCGGAATCTGCTGATTCTTAATAGTAAGGGAGCTTATGGCTACATTTCTCCTCCCTCCATTGGTTGGGACTTCGTCCTCGAAGTTTTGGTTACTTCGGCTATCAGCTCGTCTAGTATCTGGATCTAGGCAGGATGCAATTTTTCTCCAAATAGGATTTTGGAAATTCGTTTTCTTTTCCTAATTAGGAAGATTATTAGGAAAGCTAAAATAGTTAAAAATATTATAACAGAAGTGGTGCTCAGTCCTATGGATAATCGGGGCAGTACTTCTATGGTATCTATTGGTTGAATTTGGCCATGTGTCTCTGGGATTGTTAATTTTTCGATTTTCATCTCATGGTTTGGTATTAATTTTATTGGAACAATTTTTGGAATGGAAATGTCTTGAGACGTCTTTTTATTAAATTGGATACCTTCAATCATTATTGGTACATCTGTCGTCAAGAGGCTGGTTGAATTAATTTCTATCTGCTGGATTCTCATTGGGTGAACTATTCCTAGCAATATGACTTTGCTGGTTTCTTGGAAAAAGTTCTCTGTGATTAATGTTTTTGTGCAATTATCTACATTGGGTATGTTACATTTGGATTGTACATAGTTGGAACAAACTATGTTATCGCCTTGTCCTATACAAGTGTTGAACCATTTATTATTTGTATAGTAGCTTGCAGGTGGCAGAATCATAACATGATCTTTGTTTGGAATGGGATAGATTTTATAGGTAGTGTAAGGAGTTTCATGGAGTATAGGGATTTTAATTATTATGAGCATTGTATTTGAAGTTACACAAACTAAAGTTTTTGTTGACTCTATAAGTTCGTAAGGGTGTTCATTACTATTGGGAATTGAATTTCTGGGATAAATTTTGAGAAGGTTCTCTTTAAGGTCTATTATTTCCTTTAAAGTGAATAATTCTATATTAGGGATATTAAGTTCAGATAAAGTAATGGTTCTTATAAGTTTCATTAGAAATTCGTTTATATTTTGGAGATTTATTATCTCATTGTGTAGAATGATATAGCTGTCAAAATCAGCTGATAATTTGTTGAGTGCAGATATGAGAATTGAATTATCAGAATTCAGTTTTTCTAAAAGTTTATCGAATCTCGTGTTAAAAGAGTTTCCATAAGATATTTGGTTATTAAATTTTTTTATGATTTCGTTTTGTTTATTTTCTAAAGAGATTATGTGTGATTTTAACAAGTCTAAGTCAGAGTCGTCTGGATTTGAATCGTTATTCAGAATCTTCTGAATACTCAGTGGATGGACCAGGGCGAGGATTGTCCTGTGAAAAATTTGGGTCTTGAGTAGGTTTGTCTACATGTTTTCGTATTCGTTTTACATATTTAAGGTGAGTGCTTGTTAAATTTTGTTTATCTGTTTTACCGATTATTTTTGTTTTGTCTTGTGTTTCTGGATGAATAGTGGAGAAAGGGGCTTGTAATTTGGACTTATGGTTTTTCTTAGAAACATATAGGGATTTTGTAAGGTCTATTTCCGGAATATCTTCGGCATTTTCGTTTTGTCTATCTAAAAGTTGTTGTCTTTTTTGTTTTTGTTTATTATATAGTTCTGCAATAAAGGGTTGGAGTTCTTCTTTATGTCTTTGATTATATGTTTCGTATATCGGAAGATCAAAGTCGAAATGTATTTCTTCTGCATAAGGTCCGTACAGAATTGAGAACGGGGAATAATCTGCGGAACTGTGGATTGATTGGTTGTAAATAAAAATGGCGTGTGTTAGAATGTCATCTAACGAATCATTTGGATTTTGGGCTTGTAAGGTCCTAAGTTTTTCAATAAGAGTTGAATGAAAGCGCTCTACAGGAGAGTTTGAGGAAGAATTGTTTACTGTTGTAAAATGTATTTCGATTTTGTGGATATTTAGGAATTCTTTAATGACTGCGGAATTAAATTCGGTGCCGCTGTCGCATACAATCTTTTTTGGGTAATTGTGGTGCGAAAAGTAGTGTCTTAATTTATTTAGTATCGAAATGGAAGTTTTGTCGGTGAGCTTATAGCATTGACCGTATTTGGAAAAATAATCTATTATTGTGAGATACAGGTTTTTATTGCAGTGGAATAGATCGATATGTAATATATCAAAAGGTTTTTGACCTAACAACGGTCCTAATTGGGGAAGTTTATAAGGACGTCGCTCGTATTTATTTTTTAGGCAAATTTCGCATTTATTGATAAAATTAGAAATAGTTGTCTGCATTGAGGGCCAATAAAATTTTTGTTTTAAATGTTTGTAGGTTTCAATTATTCCGTTGTGATTTTCTACGTGATATTTCTTTATGCATTCTATTTGTTGGTTTTCTTCTTCTATGTCCTGAAGTAGTATATTGCAAAATATTGCTTTGACTGTGGAATTTATTTTTTCTTTAAAATAGTTACAGATAAAAGGTCTAAATTCGTGAGGGATTGTTATTGCAAATTTTTGATTTGGTCTAAGGATATTTTGGAAGGTATTTGCTATTTCTGTTTTCCAATTATTTGTCAAAGTGACAGTGTAACGGTGTTTGTTAAAAATTCTTTTGTATTTAATTTCAAAATTATTTGACTCTGGTTTAAAAATAATTTGGTTTGAGGATAAATTAATTGGTTCAGGTGAAATCTCTATTCCAGTGATAGGGTTCTCAACTGATGTATGTTGTGTGTTAGTACTGTTTTGTAAGTTGTCAAAATCGGCAAGGAAATCGTCTATGTCGAAATTGTCGGGTGGTTCAGCACATTCTGAATTCGGGGGTTCAGCACATTCTGAACTCGAGCTTAGAGCATTTATTTGGACTCGGCTAAGAGCATCAGCAACTTGATTCTCTTTGCCTTTTTTATATTTAACTTCAAAATCATATTCTTCTAGTTTAAGTCTCCATCGGGCTAATCTAGAAGTGGGGTCTTTAATTTTGTAGATCCATACGAGAGGATTGTGATCTGTTTCTACGGTGAATTTTTGGTTGTATAAATACATACGGAAGTGTTTACAAGAATCTAGTATGGCTAAAAGTTCTTTTTCAATAGTGGAGTAGTTTCGTTCTGCGGAATTTAGAGTTCGAGAATAGTAGGCAATAGGGTGATTATTTTGAGATAATACTGATCCTATAGCTATATTAGAGGCGTCTGTAGTCAGTACAAAAGGCTTTTCGAAGTCTGGATATTGTAAGACTGGAGAATTAGTTAACAATTGTTTGCATTTTGCAAAACATTCTAAATAATTTGGATTTGTGGGGTCGATAGTTGCTCCTTTTCGAGTACATCTCGAAAATGGGGACGTTATTTTTGCAAAGTTGGGTATGAATCTTCGGTAGTAACCGATTAAACCAAGAAATGATTTAATTTCTTTTACTGTTTTTGGTAGAGGATATTTTTGTATAGCTTCGATTTTTGCTGGGTTAGGTTTGATTCCTTCGGTTGTCACTACGTGACCTAAGAAAGAAACTTCTTTCGTGAGAAACTCAGATTTGTCTAACTGAATTTTTAAATTATTTTTTCTGAAAGTGTCAAAAATAGTCGCAATATGAACTAAGTGTTCTTGCAGTGACTTGGAAAAAATAATGACATCGTCCATGTAGACGAAGCAAAACTTATGAATAAAGGGCCTAAGAATATTGTCCATTAACCTTTCGAATGTTGCTGGGCTATTCTTTAAACCAAAGGGCATACGTAAAAATTCAAAGTGACCATGCGGAACTGAAAAGGCTGTTTTCCGAATAGAATCCGGATGAACTTCAATCTGATGGTAACCTTGAGCTCAATCTAATGTTGTGAAATAACTGGCTTTTCCTAAGTTATCCAGTATCTCATCTATCTGAGGAAGTGGGTAGCGATCACTTTCAGTATGATCATTGAGCTTCCTGTAATCAATTACTAATCTAAATTTTTTCTGACCTGAGGCATCAGCTTTTTTTGGTACTATCCAAACTGGAGCTGAGTACGGTGAAATTGACGGTCGAATTATCTTATTATCTAATAAATTATTTATTTGTTTTTTTATTTCTTCCTGCATTGCTTTGGGATGCCGAAATCCCTTTACATAAATTGGATTTTCAGCCTTTGTTTTAATTTCGTGTCTAACAGCTGACGTGAAAGTTAAATTTTTGTTTTCGTCGTAAAATACGTCTTTAAATTTTTTGCAAAGACTTATAATTTTATATTTTTCTTCGTTATTTAAGTGCGAAGTACGGATTTTATTTTCATTAAAATGCGTCGTTGGAATTTTTACTATATTATAATTACAAAAGTTCTCAACTTCAATTCTCTTATTAAATTTCATAGGCATAGGTAAGTCGAAAGTGTCTAGAAAGCCGTTTTTTGCAACGTGAATAGAATGGGGAATTTTGATACCTTGAAAGTGTCTTTCGCGCAATAAAACTTCGCCATTATGAACGCTTACTGGAATTTTTTGGTATAAAGTTTCAAATGGAATGCTAACGTGAGGATTCTCAAAGGTTAAAGTATGAGTTGCGTAGCTAATTGTGGCGTGGAATCTTTTCAGATCGTAAGTTCCAAGGAGGATATCAAAGTGTTGACTAAAGTCGGCAATTTTTACGTCGAATGTTTGTGGAATTCCATATTCTAGGAATAGTGGCGTCTTAATATTTAAGTCGTGCTTGGAAGTAATTTTCATTGACGTTAGCGAAAAAGGTTTTCGATAAATATGATTTTTATCAAATAGTTTGAGAGCTCGCGGATTTAAAATTGAATGGGAACCGCCGGTATCGATTAAAACGCGTAGATGTGTTTTGGGTGTAACGAAGCAGGGTAACCCAGGGGAACTTTCGATATTATATAGGTTTATACAGGGGGTGGATGATCGTCTAACGGGATGGCTTGAAAATCCTGATGATTTTCATCATGCAAATCGGGCTCTTGTTCGGATTCGTAATTTTCGAAATCATTTTCGAAATATTGGATATCATTTGAATCTATGTGAAAATTGTGGCTTCTATTAGTTGTAATTGTCATGGGCTGATGGTTTCTGGTTGTGGTAGTTTGAACACCGCTCATTGGAGTAGCAAAATTTGGTTGGGGTCGAGGAGCTTTATATTTATTTAATCTTTGTTGGTTGTTTTTCGGAACATTGTTTCGTTGGAAGGATTGATTTTGTTCGTGAGAACTGAAATTTTGTCTCTGAGGAAAATTATAGTTCTGTTGTGGAGTGAAGTTAAAATTGGGCTCTGTGTTGTGAGTTGAAGGTCTCACATAATTTGAATGCGTGGGTTGGAAGTTTGAGTATGTGGGTTGAAAGTTTGTGGATCTTTGATTATTCGAAGATTGATAGGGTTTACTTTTGAGTGGGGCCTTTTTGTTTTGTTGGCTCTTAAGGAAGTTCATGTATTGTTGTTGATTTTTGTGGTTATCGTAGGCAATACACTTTTAAAGGGCTTCTTCTAGGGAATTTAATTCAAAATGCGATAAGTATTCGCAATAAGGCTCGTTGATTCCGGTACAGAAAGTTTTGAGGGCAATGTTTTTGAAGTATGGAGTTTTAAAAGTTACTGTCGCGGGATTATCGTTTAGGGTGATGTGTTGGAGTAAATCGTTCAGATTTGTAGTTATTCTCTGATGATAATTGTCGTAGGATTCACTATGTTTTTGGACGGTGGTGGATAGTTGTGTTACTAATATGTCTTCGGAACGTCTGTCTCCGTATTTAGTTAATAACGCTGGACGAATTTCTGTCCAATTGGTTTTATTAGAATAGTTTAAGAAATTTCTAGGTTCTCCTTTAATTCGAGATACGATATGGGAATTTAAGATAAATTCTTGGGACGGATTTAAATCTTGGGTGCCTAAGAAAACTATTAAATTATCTACTACTTTGGTGGAGAGGTTGTCTCCAGAAGAGAATTCGGGAAGAGTTGAGCAAAGGCTAGCAATATCGCTATTGGTCATCGGCATTTTGGAACGTAATTTAGATGCAGGCTTAGATTTAGAGGTTTGTAGATTTCTTTTTATTTTTAAATTTAAATTGTCGAATAGTAAACTTAAATTTTCGATACTATTTTGGGAAATATCATTCAATGTACTCATAAAATATATGCAAAAATATAAATGCAAGTATATATAAAAATTCGTTGAAGTAAAATGTTATAAATAATATAAATTCAATAAACAATAAATAATAAATTCAATGTAAATGTTTAAGAATTCAATTAAAATAATAAATGCTCATAAACAATGGTAAAGAAAGGAAAAACTTACGCAAGGATGATCGTGTTTGATTTCCAATACATTTTTCTCTTTTACCAGGTTCTTCAGGATTTCATTAAACTAATGTAGACCAGGAAACGATTATGTTTCTGTATAAAATATCCTGTTCGCAGCGCCAGAAATGTTTCTTTAACGTCGATATTCCCAAAAAAAAATCTTTATTTCGAAAATAAGTTACAATTTTTGAGAAATTCTACAAACTACTACATTTAATAATTTAAACTTGACTATTGAAACCTAATAATTACAATAATAATAAAAATATTGATTTCTTCCTATTTATAACGTCGGATATCGGAATCTGCTGATTCTTAATAGTAAGGGAGCTTATGGCTACATTTCTATATATATATATATATATATATATATATATATATATATATATATATATATATATATTAACACATATATACTAATGTCTTTACGCCACGTTTTCACTCTTTGCCTAAAAGCTTAAAAAGTGCAAATGATGGTATTTTGGGTAAATTACGGATGAATTCTCGGAATAAAGGTATTTCTAACATGGTTGTGTAGTTTTATTAAGCTTAGTTTCGCAGTTTATTTAAATCGACATCGATGTGTTTTCTCTTGACTTTATGTTTCTTTACAAAGAAAACCATTACTAATGGTTTCCTTGTTTCTTTAAAATTTGTATACTTTTACACGGAAAAGTTTTTCTCTAACCAAATCAAAGGCTCCTATAATTAAATATTAATAGTTCCTTCCAATATAAAATCCTCTGATCAAAAAAATTCTTCTTACACAATGTGATCAAAATATGTTGGAAAGAAACCCACAATCGTTTATCTTCAGATCAACTTAAGGATCATAAAATTCTCGAGTTACGTCAAAAGGAAAGCAAATAACTTACAGGATATCTCTTAGGATATTACAGGATTCAGCTCCCTCCAGTCTATCTAGGACTCCCGTAGAACTTCCATTCACACTTTTTTTTGTAAGAAATTAAATCAACTTTTTTATGAAACTTACTGCTTTTAAATGTATACATTTGGAATTCATTTGAAATTCGATCGTGTTTTATGACCCAATAAACGGGCACAATTTTCCCATAAACTCTCCTTCGTAAATCCTAACTCATCATGACTTGATTACTAATCACTGACTTCAATATCTCGATCTCATGTTGGTAGTGTAGGGTTTCTCCGCTATCTAATAAGTGTACGTAGGGGTTGGGGGTTGATTAACCAGCCCTAAATGTTGTCTCGTGTGGTGTGGGAACCTGTAGATTAGTGAAGATCCTGACTTCCTGATGTACTTCCTGCTGATTATTCGGTAGATAACGGATGTTACGTCAGACATTGTAAATAATTGCACAAGTCATTTAAAAGGTTTAACAGAAAATATAAACGGTTTTTAAATTTTTTTCAGACAATTTTAGAATTTATTTTAAATTTTTATAGTAATCTACTTATTTGCAAGTATATGTACGAGTATATACAAAATATACTCGTAATACGCAAAGAGTATCTAGAGAACAAAATAAAATCGATTTCCGAATTTGATTGTTTCGGTATAAAATTAAATACATTGCGAATAGTAGCCATTATGTGTATTTAATTCATATATATGTAAGTAATATTAAAAAATGTTATTTGGACACTACTTTCTTACGGAATGAACAGGCTTAGGCTTATCATCAATTTATACAATTTTTTGTATAATATAATGTATACCATCATTATCATGGTTAGATATAATAAGATGAACGGTATTAATAAAAACTAATTACATGCTATAATAATATTTGATCAATTTTTCCAAAATAGGGACTCCCGAGAAAACAATTCCTTAATTCCTTAAAACAACAGTCCATGAAGTCTCTTGTCGTCGTTTAAAATAAATGCTGCAAATTGTCATATTTTCTGTAAACTTTGTTTAAAACGTGGTCCAGGACTTCTGGTTGAATATTTTTGATAAACTCCAAACAGTTGTACTAGTAGTAGTCGGGTAAAAATTATGTACCAGCGAATAGAATCCAAAGAGAATATTTTTGTAAAGGTCTTATTAAGAAAATATAGTTTGAGATTCGTTTTTTCTTCTTCTTTACGTGCCATCTCCACGACTAAGGTTGGCAATCATTACTATGCTTCTAACTTTTGATACTGCAGCCCGAAAGAGTTTAGTTGAGCTGCATCCAAACCATTCTCTGAGGTTTCTCAGTCAGGACATTCTTCTTCTACCTATGCTGCGCTTTTCTTGAATCTTTCCCTGCAATATTAGTTATAGGAATTCATATCTGTCACCACATGTTATATGACCCAGATATTGTAGTTTTCTTATTTTGATGGAATCAAGTATCTCCCTGCTGTTCTCAATTCTTTTTAGTACTTCTTCATTGGTTATTCTGTCTGTTTAGGAGATTCTCAGCATTCTTCGATATGTCCACATTTTAAATGCTTTCAATTTATTGAGACATTGTTTATTTAAAGTCCATGTCTCCACATCATACAAAATAACAGAAAATACATAACACTTTAGTACTCGTTTTCTAAGATTTAGGCTGAGGACCCTCCAACACAATAATTGTTTCATATTATTGAATGTACTTTTAGCCTTTTCTATATAGTTTGCTCATACCATCAATTTGTTTTCTGTTTCCATTACTGTGTCTCCCTTTTCATCAATTAGTATATTTTGTTTGTACTCTGGTTTTATAGTTAATTTTTTTATTTTCCTGTGTAAATTAAAGCTGTCATGTTTATTTTGTAGCATTTCTATTTCATCACATTTTTCTTTTAACCAATTTTACGCGTTGGCCAGTAAGTGGGGGGATTGCTTATACCGGCAGTCTCTCAGCCGTCAGAGCTTCGTTTGTTATCTGGCAGGATACACCAAATAGTCAGGATCAAGACCTGTACACGGGCAGGTGAGGTTGACATTTGGATCGGAGAGGCAATACGTTGCGGATCACGATCCCTTATATCCCATTGTTTCCCATTCGTTTTTGCTTCTTCTTCTTTAAGTGCCTCTCCTATCGGAGATTGGATATCATTAGGACGATTCTAATTTTATTTACTGCTGTTTTGAATAATTCGTTAGTGGTACAGCCAAACGACTCTCTAAAATTTCTCATCCAGGACATTCTTCTACGGCCTGGATTTCTGCGTCCTTGGATTTTTTCTTGCATTATATTTTGTAGGAATGTGTACTTTTTTCCTCTCATCAGGTGGCCTAAGTATTCAAGTTTTCTCTTTTTTATATTCAGTATAATTTCTGGATCGTTATTTATTCTGCGTATTACCTCTTCATTTGTAATTTTATCCACCCAACTTATTTTTAGTATACGGCCATAGCACCACATCTCAAAGCTTTCAAGATTTTTAACATTCTTCTATTTAAGAGTCCATGCCTCAACACCGTAAAGCAAAATACTGAATACATAGCATTTTAACATTCTAGTTCGTAGCTGAATACTAATATCACGATTACAAAATAATTTTTTCATTTTTATAATGGTAGACCGGGCAATTTCAATACGTCTTTTTATCTCGTGATTTTGGTCACCTGTTTCATTGATTAGGGTCCCAAGTATTTGTATTCGCTTACTTTTTTGAGTTGGGTACCGTTTATTGCGATACTGGTGTCATGTATTGGATTCTTACTGAAGGTCATATATTTGGTTTTTTTTGACGTTCATCCTTATGCCGTAGTTATTACATATCTCATTCAAACTTTCAACTCGATGTTGTAGATCTTCCGCTGTTCTTGCCATTATCACAGTATCGTCAGCATATCGAATGTTATTGATAACTTCTCCATTGACTATTATCCCTTCGTTTGCATGTGAGAGAGAGAGAGAGAAAATTTGTTATCACAAAATTACATATTTGTTAAAAGATCGAAAATCCATTCAAAAAGTCATCATCATTCTCTTTGGCTTTTAGTCCTGTATGGGGTCGGCTTCTTTAATTACATTTCTCTATAAGTTTCTATCCTGGGTTATATCAATATCAATCCCTTTGCCAACATATCCTGCCTAAGCGTCTACTTAGGTCTTCTTTGGTCGTCCTCTCCTAATCCTTTCAAGAACCCGCAGATAATTCTTCATATTGGGTGATTGAAGTCTAGACGTTGAACATGACCATCTTAACATATGCTCTCTCACATACTCATTCTTAATTTTATGCTTTTTTGTCACTCCACTCATCCATCTAAGTATTCTCATTTTCGTCACACGCATTCGTTGTTTCCCTTTTTTTTAACTGTCCAACATTTACTTCCGTATAACATAAATGGTCTGATGGCTGTTTTATAAAAGTTTCCCTTTAGGTTCATTGGAATTTTTCTGTCCACAACATACCACTCGCTTCCTTCAATTTCTTTTATCCAACCCTAATTCAACTGCGTGCATCTTTATCTATTTCTCCATTGCTCTGTAATCTCAATCAAAGGTACTTAAAACTATTACTTTTTGCAATGATTTAACCATCCAAAGATATCTTTTTGTTTGTAGTAACTCCATCTTTAAATGAACAATCCAAATACTTTGTTTTTGTCCCACTAAGTTTTAAACTTATTTCCACAAGAGCTTATCTCCACTGTTCCAGATTTTGTTCTTAAATTCCACGGAATTCCACCACGTAGTTTCGTTGTTATTTGATATAAAACTAATCTAAACAGATAAGGACGAAGCACGGATCCTTAAAGCGATCCTACTTTCACATGAAATTTATCAGTCTGTGGGAGAGCCAGATAAGAGAGAAGCCCGGCGACTTCTTTCTTATTGAGTGCCCGTCACATAATCTCTCGGGGAACTTTATCATATGCTTTCTTAAGATTAATTAATGTCATATGAGCGTTTGTTTAGTGATTTCTGTATTTTTCCATCAACTACCTTATTATGAAGATTGCATGTGTTATTGATCTACTTTGCATAAAGCCAAACTCATTATCAGATATTTCGGTTTCTTCATATATTAATCTATTAATTACTCTTTCCCATATTTTCGTGGTGTGACTAATTAGTTTTATGGCCCTGTAGTTTGTAAATTGTACATATCGCTTGTTTTTGTGAACAGATACTAATATACTGCTTCTCCAGACTTCTGCCATTTGTCGAACTTCCATAATTCCATTAAATAAACCTGTTAACCAACTTATTCTTGTTTCTCCTGAAGCTCTCCACACTTCCTTAGGAATATCGTCTGATCCAAGTACTTGAACCACTTTCTCATTTATTAGTTTGGTAACCATGTTGTCCTGAGATGGAACCACGAAATACAACAGTGGAGGCCATGGTTACAAAAGAGAAGCAGAGGAAGACCACAAATAAGATGGGCTGATGACATCAAGAAGATCGGAGGACACAACTGAAAGGAATTTTAGTCTGATTAAAATATTTTGTTTGCTTTGTTCTGTGTTTGCCTATTTTATATATCTTTGTTTTTCCTTCCCTATTTATATATTTTTTAAGATCTGTTTTCGACCTATTTTCTTGTCACTGTTTACTTCTTCTTTCCTGGCGTTTTTCTAAGTATTTTATAAGTGGTATCTCTAATGATATTGGACATCTTTCTCCAGATTGTATTAGGATTTTCTTTTAAGCCAACAACTTATGATGTTGGCTTACTATTATGTTACCAACTATTACCTTGCAGTCCTTACATTTATGTATGTTTTCTTTTCTTGTCGTTTATTCTAAAAATTCTTTTTAAATGATATTTAATTGGTAATAGAAATCGGCCTCGAATGCGGATGAACAAAAAAAACTGTCAACGGCATAAGAATGAAGAAGGCAGGAAGAAACCACTACATTAAACATTCTACACAGATATCCCTAGTACAATTGTCATTGGTCTACAAAAAAGTAACTCTGTTACTGATCATGGATATCGGAGGCCAAGATCCGGCAGGGGAGGCAAATCACACATAGACCACAGGGCCTCTCAGGTCGATATCAAACGAAATCCCTCTGAAATACTCATTAGTAACACATCGTCCAAAAAGAAGACTAAAATCGACAGAAAGTGTATTAAGATAGGCACGTGGAATGTTAAATCAATATACCAAGCAGGTAAAGTCCATAATGTCATTCAGAAAATAAAAAGACTTGACATAAAAATATTAGGACTAAGTGAGACCAGATGGCCCAATTCAGGTGACATATTGGTAGGCCAAACAAAGATATACTACTCTGGTAATAACAATGACGCAAATCACTGGAACGGAGTAGCGATATTAGTTGACACAACTACCCAGAAATTTGTAACTGGCTTCTTACCCATCTCGGATAGAGTTATGATGTATATGCTCCCACAGCAGAAAAGTCGGATGAAGAGCTCAAACAGTTTTATAATAAATTACAACAAGCTTTAGAAGTAATCAAGTCTAGAGACGTTACAATAGTCATGGGAGATCTAAATGCAAAAATCGGTAAAGGAAATCAAGGTGATTTTATTGGAAACTGGCTGGGCACACGTAACGAGAGAGGGGACAGATTGGCTAAATTCTGCCAAGAGACCGATTTTATTGTCGCGAATACTTATTATGATCTGCCGCCCAGGAGACTCTATACATGGAAATGTCCAGCAGACAAACAACATAACGTCATCAGAAACCAAATTGACTACCTTCTTGAAATTCCGTAAAATCATACCCCGGAGTTAATGTGAGATCAGATCACAACCCAGTTGTAGGAAGGTTTAGAATTAATCTAAAAAAGCTTGTGGCTAAAACTAAAGTAGGGAGGATATAAGTATCCCATTTGAGAGATCCATCAACAAAAGAGCAAGTCACACTAAAAATTAAAGAAGAGCTCACCAAAATAGAAATTATTCCTACTGAAGATCTCACCAAAAGAGCTCACCAAAATAGAAATTATTCCTACTGAAGATGCGAACAGTAAATGGCATATGTTAAAAGATGCTCTTATACGCACATGGGAGACAACACTAACACCTAAACTGATCAAGAACAAAAATGAATGGATGACCGATGAGATTCTGTATCTCATGGAAGCAAGGATATCCTATAAAACCAACGACAAAAACATGTATAATATTATACACGCAGAAATAAGGAGAAAGATCAGAGATGCAAAGGAAAGATGGTATAGTGACTGATGCGAAGAGATTGAACAGTTGGTAGAGAAACACGATAACTTACACCTTCATAAAAAAATTGGGGAAATAACAGACACTAATATTAAGAACAAATCAAACATGAATAAACACGGCAAAATAATTATAGACGTCGGTAAAAGGCTTAAAAGATGGCAGGAATATATTCAAGAGCTATTTAAAGACAAACGGACTGAGATGGTACTAGAGAAGGAAAAGTTCGACAACGACCCAGACATACAAATAAAACTTGGAATATTAGTCGACTTATTCAATACAATATACAGTACAGGAATCATTACCAGAGATTGGCTGATGTCAACATTCATAACAGTACAAAAAAAATGAAAAAGAATGACAAGATCACCGGATAATAAGTTTAATGAGTCATACGCTCAAAATATTTTTAAAAATTTTACACCGGAGAATACACAACAAACTTGAGCAGGACATAAGTGTTACACAATTTGGATTTAGAAATGCACTGGAAACGAGTGAAGCCCTGTTCGCTGTGAATGTACTTGTGCAAAGATGCATGGATGTTAATCAGCCAGTATATATGTGTTTTTTGGATTACAACAAAGCCTTCGATAAGGTCAGACATAACCGTCTTATCGAATTACTTAAAAAGAAAAACTTAGATATGAGGGACATTAGGATCATAAGCGCTATCTATTATAATCAGATCGCTGTGGTAAAAGAGAACAACGTCTTTTCAAATGAAATACAGATTGAGAGAGGCGTCAGGCAGGGCTGTGTCCTGTTTCCTACTTTGTTCAATTTGTATTCGGAGGAAATAATCCAGTAAGCGTTAGAAGAACTAACTATGAGATTAATAGTAAATGGTCGACCAATCAATAATATACGGTTTGCCGACGACACTATTTTATTAGCGGAATGTCTTGACGATTTACAACAAATGGTTGACAGAGTGGTAGAAGTCAGTGGAGAAAACAGACTGTCCCTAAACAAAAAAAAGACACAATTTATGGTAATTACAAAAGCCCAACAGCGCCAAGAAAACATAACAATACATAGAGAACAAATTAAAAAAGTTGAAAAATATAAATATCTGGGTACAATAATTAACGAAAATAATGAGTACAAAGAAGAGATTAAGGCAAGAATAGGACAGGCAAGAAATTCTTTCAACAAACTGAAAAAAGTACTCTGCAGCAGGGACATTTCAATTTCTTTAAAGATAAGACTTCTGAGATGCTACGTGTTCTCCGTTTTATTTTATGGGTTGGAGACTTGGACATTAAAGAAAGTTGTTTCGGACAGATTAGAAGCCTCCGAGTTATGAGCATACAAAACTATATTAAGAATAAGTTGGGTGGATAGAGTCACGAATGTCGAGCTGTTGAGAAGAATGGGAAAAGATAAAGAGGTTTTAAATACAATTAAAGTCAGAAAACTGCAATATCTGGGACATGCCATGAGGGGCGAGCGTTATAACTTGTTGCAATTAATAATGCAAGGAAGAATACAGGGTAGAATGAGTCGCGAAAGAAGACGCATCTCCTGGTTAAACAATTTGAGAGCTTGGTTTAACTGCACTTCTGCTGACTTATTTAAAGCAGCGGTATCGAAAGTGCAAATTGCCATGATGGTTCCAAACCTTCTTAGAGGAGATGGCACATGAAGAAGAAGAAGATTACATTGTTGATTATAATTATGTAGGATGTTAAAATTTTAATTAAATTTACTTCATGGCAACGTAAGCTATCAACGAGGGTTGCTGGTCCCTAGACGTAGTCTCTAAACAGACGGAAAAGAGTATTAATTTTAGTCTCTCATTAATAATGTTGCGGAGAACTTTGCTTGCGTGTAAGATTAATACCACTGTACGATAATTCTTCAATACTTCAATCCCTACTTCAATTCCCATTGCTTGGCTATATATTTTACGTTTTTATTAATTTAACCTCCGCTTTTGTTTGCGTACAATTTAAAAATTTTTCGCCAGCTATAATGTCCAAGTGTTATGGAAAAGCAGGATATTTGAAAAAACTCCAAAAAAGGTATTTCGATCAGGAAGACGAAATTTTATAAGCTCAGTTTTTTAATGTATAAACGGTAAGTTTAAAGACATATGCATATATTGAATCCAATATATTTTTTACCGAAAATCCTAATTTTAGCGTTTAAGAAATAATAGATGGAATAATTGACAATAAATACAGTAAAACAAATAGTAATAGTGATGTGAAAGACTCAGAAACATGTATTAAATATTAACGATAGGGCCGAATTGTGCGAAACGCTAAGAAACGTAGAATTTTTTATTTTATGATGATAAAAATGAAGAAAATGTGAATCTTTAATAAGTTTACAAACAAAAATTTAAAATTTAAAACACACATCAATTGAAATTAAAATTATTTAAAAAAATTGTAGCTATATAAATATGTACTATATGTATTTTATACCGCAGAAAGCAAAATTTATTGTACAATGTAATGTAGGTATATTGTTAGGTTAGCTTTTTTTGACATACATATTTTTTTAAATGTTTTATGTAGAACTTGTAAAAAGCAAAATGTAAGTACTGTGTAGTATTAAGATAATCTTAACAAAGAGTAAATAATTTTATATATTTTTTTATTTATCGATGGTTTTCTCTCATTACGACCAACTCCCTATATCGGCCATTTTTTCAACAAATATTTTTGGCCGGTATTTGGAGGTTTTACTGTACTTTTATTTTTACTGGCTATCTTTGAATCTTTCTGTGCTAAACTTGTTGCGGCAAGCTATCTTCTTTAGGTTCTTAACGGTTGGTGCTTTGTCTTAGCTTTTCTGTCTCTTTTGGCACTGATTTTTATCTTTTTTTTGTAACTGCCTTACTATACAGATTAAGGAGAAATTCTGCTTATAAATTTTTGTAATGTGATGCATTTTATTTATCGTCTAGTAATAAATTTATTTTACATTTGATTTTGATATCTTCTTTCAGGTGAAATTCATGTTGATATTCTTCGGGATGATATTTAAACGTTGTGTTATTATACCGAGTTTTGTGTTGATGGCGAATTTGAACGGTAACCGAAGACGTTAACCGATCTCCTTCCCCTCGCCTTGCCCAATCTTGCCTACCGTTCTTTAAATGATCGCCCGCTTGTTGAATCTTTTATTTTTTAATTCTCCTATTATTATCTTTGCATCTTTTTTACGATTGTTAGAAACCGTTTTATGTATCAAGTTGTATGTTTCTTTTAGTATTTCTCCTTTACTATATACACATATATTACTCTATGTACCAGTGCTTTCAGCATCCTTATCGCCTTTGTATTTATTTATGATCATCTTAATAATTCAATTTCTTACTTGTCCTCTTTTTGTAGCTTCTGATTTATAAAAATTATTTTTATTAATCAGCATTTTCTCAGTGTCCTTGACCTTTTCGTAAATTGTAGATATTCAAATGTATATATTTTTCTTAAAGCGTTTATTTTCCGCTCTTTTCCAGGTTGCGATACGGTGCTTCCTTCATTATGTTAAGGTTGGCTACATCCTTTTGCTCGGTAGCATATTTTACATCACTAGATCCTAAATCAACTGAATAGTTGAACTGGAAACTGAAAAGAAGAATTGAACTGGACTTTATGAGAAGATGTCTACAAATCACCAGACTGGATAGAATAAGAACAGAGGAAATATGGAACAGAATGGAAGTAGAATGCTCAATTACAAAAAAGTCGGAAAAGAGGGCCAATTTTCAATGAAGATGGTATCATAAGAAGAAAAAGAAGCAGAAGGTAGGACGTCTCTTCAATTGAATTGTGGGTACTGATTTTTTAAACCTGAAAAATACCAACTCGATTTACACCCCTTCTCCAAGTAATCTGAGACTTAAATGTATATGTTAATATAGGTATTGATATTTCTCGTTGACGTTTCTCATGTCTTTTTTCATTATTATTATAAAAAGAAGTGATAAAATTCTTTTGATCTTGTCTGCACTTGTTTTTATTAACGTTGCCTGGACTTTCAATTTTAATATGTATGTTGATATTGTTTCTCATTCTATCAAAGTAGATACGGTAACCTCAAGTTTATAAACTTCACAAATAATTCTTTTCCTCGAGTAAACCTTTCTTATAACGAAAATATTTTATGTTGAATAACGCTTTCTATTCTTGTAGTTTAGGTTCTACGTACTTTCTTAATAAGACCTTAAATATGTTTTTACATATTTTGATGCAGACTTTTTTAAGACATACTACTATATCGTTTTCCTTTTCTGCTAGTATTATTAAATGTTATTTTGTGTATTACTGAATAGGCATCGAACAAACAAAAATAAGATCTATATCCATATTGCACTTTACCTCAGTGTCTACACCTCATATGCTCGTACAAAGTCGACAGTTTAATTAATTTTCAGATCGTCTAGAATTCTGCAGTAAGAATAAAAAAATCTTTTAATAATTAATATATACAGCAAATGCGATTTAATGCTCAGAATAAGCAAGTCATTTACTCAGCTCGTTTCCAAGATATAAGTAATGTATTAATTATTAACTCTTCTTTTTGTTTTCCATCCGTAATGTAATATAAAATGTAGCTGTGATATGACAATGATTGATTTATTGTGGTAAAGGCAAACCAGGCTTTGCGTGACGAGGTAGTGACTTACACGTAGATTATTGTCATGGACCTATTTATTTATGTTTTTCTACAAGACAAAAACTAAATTGTCATAATATTCAAAATAAGTTGTGATGCTCAATTTTTTATTTTAAATTGTATTGATAACTGTGAATAATTTGAAGTGTGAATTAATTCAAATACAAATAAGGGAATCCCTCCTTCAGAATTTTGGTTACATGTTGTAACGATTTTCCTATCTTTACAATGTCGTAGTTTACAGTCTTTCAATTTATTATTAAAATGTCATAACACTTTACTTTATCTAATATTTATTTACACTTATTTATATACAGTTTAACATTATTTTATTTTACACTAAGAAAGCAATATTAATTTATTATACAACAAAATTTATATTAGACTTATAATACCGAATTTACAATATCGACCGAACTGAACCTAAATTATTTATGAATTTGTACATTTTCCCGTTATCGAGAATCTTCCACGACCTTCTACGGGACTTCGAATAGGTAATACAATAGTTATTTGTTTATTGGAGAAAATACCGGCGTTTGAGGCGGAATTATGTGTGATTCCACGTGCTTTCAATCTTCTACTAACTTATACCGCCGGTATTCTCTGGGTTTTTAAGCGGACTGTATTATTTTAATTGTCTATGGTACGTAAAGAATACAACTAACTTTTATTTCTCTAGGTATTATAGGTAACACAACCTGGTGGGTACTAAATGTGACAATATACGTGGTTACACAAAGTTATTAGTTTCACAATCGCGGAGACAAATTTTCTTATTGCTAAACACTTGAGAGAGAGACCCGCTCTGAGAATCAAATCACAAATTTTGTTATTAAAGCACCATGTTTCTTCCGCGAGAGTTTCTAATAGACAGGGGTTTTGGACTGTCGCCGATGTCGGGGACAGGTCATTTTTAACAGGATTTAGTAAGTACCGTTAGAGTTTATTGATGGAATGAATAGGGCGTCTTGGCATACAGAGTGCAGTAAAGTTATGAACAAAGGGAAATATACTATTTTGAAAATTACAGGGTTGTAAACAAAATCAGTTTACAACCATTTATCTTTGATCGATGTTTCTCGATTCATCGAAACTAGTTTTCGTAGCCTCTACCGTTAGCGACGAAGGGTTGGGAAATATAACTTTCAACGTTCGAATCTTCGAGAAGGTCACAGGTCGGTGACTGGCGACTAACATAACAATATATATGATCCCTAAGGAAAGGCGTTGACAACCTAGAAAATCCTAACTCTATACAATCAGTGGTCCGCAGAGGAATTGGAACGAAGCAGCTTTTAGGGCTCAGGAATATTCGCGATTAGACAGGAATACGCAGTGCCGAACAACTATTTTGATTAGCTGAAACCGCGAACATCTCGCCAATGTAATTGCCAACGTTAGGGAGAACTAATATGGCACCAAAAGAGGATATATTCAGTATCAAAATTTTTTATAAAAGATTAATCACAAATTTGATCAGTTTTAGTCATTTTATAGCTTTTTTGCGTTTTCAATATGTTTATTATTTTATTTTTGACATTTTTACTTCTTCTCTAGATGCCTTGTCTTATCCTTAACAAATTTTGGCGATAATTGTTACAAGTTCATCTATTTTGGCTAGTAATTTGTTCGAATCCAAACGGTTTGAACTTATAGTAAAAATTGCTATTTATTTATTATGGTAAGCTTTTATGGCCGGACAACGGAATTCGAGATTTATAAAAACACCTAAGTACTTTTAAATTAAGTTGGTTTTGTTTGTGTTGTCATAGGGTGAAAATCAGGGTCGGACTCCATATAAAATAATTTTGAAAATGGGAGTATTTTAGTGAATATTTTACATTATCTGACAATAATTGTCAATGATGTTATTTTATTTTTCTGAGATAATACTTTGATTTAAGCGTTGGGAGTGTGAAATTTGAAAATACCATCCCAAAGAAAAAAAAATGCATTTTTATACTCACTTTGAACTGATGAGCCTCTCAAGCCAAGGCAAATGAATATAAGTGTAATAACCATAGATGTTCTTAAATACTTTAACTTAAGAAATAGTTAAACATAAGTAAGACATTCTATGTCAAATTCCCCTTAATAGCAGGTGATTCATAGGATCTTTACGGGACAGATAGTTAATTTAATTAAATAACTCTGAGCAGCATTTACCCCATAGACATATTAATATAGTACAAGATAGACTGATCCTTAAAATATCAGCCCTTTCCCCCATTGCGACAGAAAACTGACGCAAAGCAGTCCCTGCATCTCTTTCTAATTTTCCAGGTTTATCGACCATGTGACGTAAATGACCAATAATAAGATCATGCTTCTCGTTTTAAAGTAATTTCATATAAGTACAATTATTATTTTAAAATATCTTATTTAGTTTATATAATATTTAAATTTACTAACAAATGGTATTTATTTATATTTTATTATTAATTTAATATTTCGTCTGAATTTGTCAGGTCTGTCAGAAGTACACAACATATGCTGTGTTACTACGTTAGCAGGTGACGTTAGGAGGAAACACAATCACTTATTGAATTATTTTAATATAGTGTAATTTGTCTAAAATATAAATAGTAAATAAATAATAAAATTACTTTATTAAATTTTAAAAATATGGTTTAAATTTTAAAAATACAGAAAATATAGTATGAAGCTTCGTGTTAGTCTACTATATCGCCTACTATACCACTTTTTTCAAAATATTTTTAAATAAATTTAGTTTGTTTGAATCACCTGCTTTTTCGTGTTCCATTTTGCGTATTTTTGCTTTTAAGAACTTGATTAAATCTGATTTGGAATAATGTATTTCTTTTCCTTTGATTTTAATTCCTGTAGTAATATTATTAGCTAAAATTAACACCGAAAAATAACAAAGAATAGTAAGCTCAGGTTGGTCAATGCCCTTACTTTTTCCATTGCTACATAAGCAGCTAAAACATGGACTCTCACAAAAAATCGATAGGAGTAAGATCAAAGCCTTTAAAATATGGACTTATAGAAGAAATTTATGCGTGTGCTGGATATAACATAGAATCAATCTGTCAATTCTGGATGAGCTTTATATAAAAGACAGACTATTAAATTACTTTGGCCATACAGCTAGAAGAACAAGGACCATGAAACTATTGGCAATAGAAGGAAAGGTAGAAGTCCGAAGACCAAGAGGAAGATTTCCAACACGATGGGGAGACACAAATAAAGATTCTGGTGGAAAAATCCCTACATAAAGCCGTCCATATGACACAGAATCACAGCCGATGAAGACAGTAAGATAAAAATATTTAGAATATTATCACGCCCTGACAAAGACTCAAGGAATGAGGAGGAGTAGTCTTTTGTATGATATTTGTAGTTCTTTTTTGCTTGTTTCTAGGCCATTTTTTTTTTAATTTAACGACAAGCCATTATGATGTTTATTTATTTATTTGGTTATTGTGGAACCCGATTACATACCTATATAAAGTAAATGAGGTTAGTTACGTGACAGTAAGTATACCAGAGTTTTGTCATGTAATGAGAAGTTACTGCGAGTTGTATGCTGTATTACAATATTTAAGTTACATGTTGATACTCTAAATAAATCCTTATTAAAAATAACTTAAAAACTTATTAAAACCTACCTCAATATAAATTACGCTATCTCATTTAAGCGGTTCTAAAAAATCACACGGTTATTAAATATGGCTAAGCAGAGACCTACCTAATACAACATTACTTACCTTCCGGACAGCCTGCGTTTTAATGTCTGTTTCTATAAACACCTGGCAGAAAAGGTATAATGCAAAATGCACTAATACAAGTCGTGCAGGATGGTGATCATGTGCTACGTTGTCAAATTTCTACATGTAAGTTTTAAAAAAGTTGAGTGTTATTCCACTATAATATAAAATATACTTTATTTATTAAATCAAGAAAGATATAAATTTTCAAGTATCTGGTAGGGAATAAATTACAAATTTACTAATACCTTTTCTTTCATTTCAAATAATAAAAAATGCAATTTCTGCAATTTATTTGTATACTTTTATGTAGTAGGCAAACAATTTTAGTACACAACTCTTCCGGAGTGTATTGACCATTCTAGGCACTTACTATTATGTTAGTTATTCTATTAGTAAGACTACCATCCCCTTATTTAATAAATCCTGCAAGTATATCGTTATTTCCTGGTAATTTGTTATTTTGTAGAAGTTTTATTGTACCTGCTACTGTATTTCAATAGAAGAAGGTTCTAGTGATGTAGTGTTTCTTGTTCCTGGAGGTTATTGATTTTGATTCTTTTACTTCAATGAAAGGTAGTCCTTTATAGTGTTCCACCCACCTATCTAAAACGTCATCCTTTGTATTGGGTATATGTCTTTCCTTATTTTTATATATGCCCAGCCTTGGTTTAATTTTTTTTGCATTATTTGGAGTTTTGTTCCGAATATGGATGCGTATTCACCCGCATGTTTGCGGATGTTTCCAAATTCATAAAGTATATGAACGTTTTAGATTAATACTTTAAGATGATTGTCCTTCTTTGTTTTTACTACTGTTTTAAATTTGACTTTGGATTACGTAACAGTGGGCTAACCTAAAGAACTGGGTGACTTTCTGTTAGTGTTGCTATAGCTTATCCAAAGTGATCCAGTTTTAATGCTCTGCTTACTCGCCTTCGCCCATTCTCAACTTTTATTGACTAAGGCATTGCTTGGTATTTAAAAACAATAGCCACTTGGCATAACTACTAACACCAAGACTCATTCACTAACTATTTACCATCTTTTTTTCTCATCCGGGCTTGCGACCGGCAATGACAGAGTGAGTTGGTAGATATTTGATATAAAACACAAGCACTGAATTTAATTTATTTCAATATAAATAATTGAATTATTTTCCATTTATGTTTTAAAATTAATTTTATTTACTATTCGGCTACTAGTTCGGAAATTGATGTTAAAATACAAATTATACTTCTTTTAATAATTTAATTTTATCTCGTTAATATTTCATTATTTCGTTAGTAATTCCATTGTCAATCATAAGGAAAAAACTATGAAAAATAATGGCATGTGATGGTCCTTTAAAAAAGAACTAAATCCAAATATGACAGAAAAATTCTGTTGCTAGTTATTCCTTTATCCGACATTTAGTATTTCCCGGTCTTACATTTAAGTTACTCTCAACATTAACATTAACTTTAATTTTATATGTCTATGACTTTAAAACATAAATGTTGCATCCTCTTACTACATTCTGCCAAGGAATTTGCGATACAGGTGGTTTTATTAAACATGATAACGGCAGCTTCTTAGATTTCTTTCTCTTTACCATTTGTTATGAATAATTATATTAAAATTAATAACGACTAGATTACAATACTATTGTGGATAACATAGGTGTTAGCCAGTTAATTATGCTAGGAACACGTACGTAGGATCTACGGAAATAGTAGGCTTAAGAAGCTAGAAAATGTGTGATACAGAAAGAGAAAACTCTTTGAAATGTCAGAAATAGATAGCGACTTTTAATCGGACGGCGTCAAACATTTTAATAAGATATCATCATAGCAAGTGATAATGAAATAAAATGTTTTATTACGAATTCAACAGCTTTAGTAAAAAGGCGCAAAATATGAGATTGTAGGTTTATGTTAAAATATGACAACATCGCTTGGAACATCCCAACGGCATCTGTAAAAGAAGTAGCGGGTCACGTGACCCTCACGATAGGCACGTGACCACCATTGGGCCTCTTTATGGGTGTTCTAATTTCGAATTCGGCATCGGGTTAAGAGGCATGATTTTTTACTTTCCGATTTTTTTTCTCCTTTTTACTTTCATTGGAAATGGTCAAACGCCTTTTAAAAAGATCGGGCATTGTATCCGTAACCCATTTTGTAAAACTGGTTTTGGACCTATAAATTATTTAAATGCTGTTGACCTTATAGGGCGCTTTAAAATTTAATAGGAACTCATTCTGCGAACATTGAGTCCATATGATTAGTAGTTGTCTCATCAATAGTTTTTTAAATGGCCTCTTTTGGTGGACTAAATTTTATTGTATTTTTTAAATTAAACTATATTTACATTAGCTTGCTTTTTTAGTGTAGTTTCTTTATGCTTTAATTAGTATAATCTTTGTTTTTATTCCTTAACTACTGACAAAGACTTTCCCTTTTCTTGTTAAATTTTTATATTTACGTATATTTAATAGAAATAAACTACAATTTTAATTAAAAATACTTCATCCTTGACGGTTCCATTTTCACCTCAAAAATCGTTCTCAAAATACAAATTAAACATATTATTAAGTTTTATTGCTTCGAAATTCTTTAAATAGTTTAATTTAATCAGCCTTATTGATAATTAGGTACTCCAGTCGTCAGAGACGAAAATGCCACTGAACCTCCTAAAATCATACGAACAAACTAAAGTTTTCTGAAAATATTAATTTTGGGAACCCCAAAATTAGTAAACAAGCAAGTTTACTACTTTTACCCCAGGGTTTGCCTCTAAAGCGTCCACTAGTAGGGGGGGGGGGGGATCGGAAAAAATCAATTTACCAACAATCTGAACGCCGTAAAAAATTAAAAAATTGTTCAAATAAAAATGTAGCCGAAATAATTTTAATAATTATTAGCACTTCTTGGGCAGAATTAACCATTCAAAACAAGGCTTGAAGCGACCGCCAATTTTGAATGTCAGTTACTCTCACGAAATCAATTTTAAATAAAATTTGTATCCACTCGACAGTAAAAATTTAATATCTTTTGATCAGAGTGCCCTATAGACAAAGATCAAAATGGGTTTTAAAAAATAAAAGTTTAGCTTTCTTGTACATTCTTTGCACGTTGTGGCAAATAAAGTCAGTTTTTATAAAGGTGTTAAATAAATAAATATAATTTTTGCAATTTTTTATGATTCTCATGTGATCAATAAAATGTATTGACCGTTCAATATGGAATTTCCAATGTTGGATCCTAATCTTTAAAATCTGCAGCATAGAATTTCGACTTTGAGTTTTGATAACAAATGTGACTAAATAACGCTCTAAAAACGATCAAAAACGTTTAAAGTTGCTTTCTTTATTGCACAGGTACGTTTTTTAAAACTGTACAACTTCAGCTACAAATTCCACTTAATACGACCTTTGATACTTAAAGATCGTGGATGCCTTTCCCGTGACGTAACAATGAAAGTATTACATTTTACTGATCTCATAAGAATAATAAAAAATGGCCAAAAACAACGAAACGTTTATTTATTCAGCATCTTTATAAAAAACTGACTTTATTTACGGCAAAATGTAAAAATTGCATACAAAAGAACTTTCAAACAACTTTTGATTTTTGCCGATAGTACACTCTTATCAAAAAACAGTGAATATTTACCGTAGAGTTGATACAAATTTTAACTAAAACTTATTTCGCGCGCCTGATATTCAAAATTACCGATCGCTTTAAGAGTTATTTCTAGAAAATGGTTCATTCTACACAAAAAATACTAATAATTTTTGTTTAGAATAATTTCAGTTACACTTTTTTTTAAACATTTTTTATGGCGTACAGATTCTTGGTAAATCGATTTTTTCCGATTTTCTCTTCCTACGACGGAAGTTTTGAGGGAACCTGGCGGTAACAGTGGCAAACATTCTTAAAATTTATCTTGTTCGTGAGTAGAATTTTTAGTGGTCAAATCTCTGACAACTGTGCATCGCCTCCGTCTAGTCAGCGGTCCATACAAATTTACTCCTACCGCAAGTTCCACTTTCATCGATTTCTCTCTCGCCACAAGAGGGAATTGAGTTACGCTAAGAGTCCTTATCGAGTGGAGACACCACCAGAGCTCTGAGTGCTGACTGGCTCCACTGGCCCTAGGGGGTTGACTGAAACCCAATCGCTTCTGCCAGAGTGCTGATCTAGTGGCAGTCTCAAACCCAGTCTTAGAGAATTGATCTGAGACAGACCTAGTCTCGTGGCTAAGTGTTGATTAGTCACTTTCCGCTCCTCGGCGGACAGAGTTTAGATCGACACGTTCTACCTCTACTTCTTTGATCCGTCCTTTCATGGCGGCCTCTAATGTACTCCAAATATTGTAATTAACCGAAATACGATCAGGACTATTTGTAGGTCACATGTTAGGTTCGATAAAATCCGCAACTTGTTCTTGCAAATATTTTATTGTACTTCTGGAAGTATGGGATAGTGCACCATCTTGTTGAAAGGTGAAGTCGTGACTAAGATTTTCGCATATTAAAATATCTCTCACACCAACGTCTACAAAATAAATTTCTGTTTATTTCATTACTTATACTGCTAGTGAAACCATCACTGAGGCGGAAAAGTTACTCTTTTAAACCAAAAATAAAACTAGCGGCATGGCAGGTTTCTTTCGATCATCAGAGTAAACAAAAAGCTTTTTCATCTGAAAACCAGATTTTTTTTAGTCTGGTTCTGAACCTCCTGAATACTTGTCTACTTCTTTCAAATCTTTTATTCCTTGTATCTGCAGATATTTTTTGACAATCATTTTTTTTAAGGTCGCTTAATTAGGTCCTGCCTTATTATTCTACGCACAGTTATACGTTTCATTTTTGTTATTTTTAATGTCGCTGTTGAAATAACAACATCATTTTGTCCATTGACAAAGAATTGTCCATTGACAAGTTGTCAAGAATTTTCCTTAGCATAGCAATATTTTTATGACTTCTGTCATAAAAATATTGCCATGGTGCTGTTTTCCTGATTATGTTTCTGATTCTGTTTTTGATTTTACTCGCCCTGATTTTATTTTAATGGAACCATCATTTTCTCCCAAATGTTTTAAAAAGTAAATGACTGTGCTCACTTTCCAGTTAAACTCCTGAAACATTTTTACAATTCCTTTGCCGCCATAATTTTTTTGACTTAAAGGCTTAACATTTTATTTTTAATTGATAGGTAATTTATTTTTAATAATAACAACATAAAACTAAACATTAATGTCTGCTGAAAGCTGTTGTGAGCAACGTAAAACATCGGATAGTTTTTTGTTGGAACCAATTCGACCAAGGAATTATTAACCGATCAAATGGACAGTGGCGTCGAAGACTGCAAACTATAGTAAATATCCATGGGGGACACATCGATAATGAATTTAGTTAATTAATTTTAACTTGTCTTATTTAGTTAAAAAATTTGTATTAAATTTTGAATAAAAAAATAAATTTAATAAAAATACTATGTACGCTCTTTCAAAATGTCATTTATGCTCCAAAAGCTTAAAAATTTTTAATACGATTTTAACTATAGTTTTTGCATATACTAATTAATATTAATACTAATTTTTTAATTTAAACATTAACAGGGTAATTTTTGCAACGAGCTTGAAAGTAACTCTTTATAAAAATGACCCTTACTTGGAACCCCTTAAGCTTTTTCGTCAGTCCTTAAAATTTAAAATTTAAATTTTAATTTAAATATGCGCTATCAGTATAGGTTTTAAATTTCATTAAAATCGGAAAAATTTATTTAAGATCAAAAAGGCTTCCAAATAAATTTGGCCCACCTTGTATATAAAACTACTTTCATCAAAATTTTTATGCAATTTGAGATTATAAGAAAAAAGTAAAATTAGTTTACAAATGAGAAAAGATGCAATTTTTCGAAAAACTGAAAACTGACTGTTTTTTAAACAGCTGAATCTTTAAATCTACTAGAGAGAATTTAATTTAAATTGAAAATCATACAATTTTGTAAGTTTTCTTTTTGTTCTGCTTGACCTATAAAATAAAGTTACCTTGAGCTTGTCAGTTAAAATCGGTTTACTGGGCTCCGAGACATAACTATTCAAATATAGGGTAAAAGCTGAAATCTTTTCTGAAGCAATAAAAAAAAAACTTTGTTGATAAAGGAAAAACTGACGAATAAAAAAAAACTATCTCTCTGATGATGAGTTGTCCAAATCCTTGTTCCTTGTAGCCTACACTATCTATTCTTAGCAGTTCCCTAGGTAATCAGCAATCTTACAACAAATTATTGCGAGCCTCTCGTCTTCAATGATCTCCTTCAGATGCACGTATCGTTCAAAAGATAAACTTTTTCTCCTCTCGATAAACTGAATCTCTCGTTCCGGCCTGAACAGTGACTCTTGGAATATATAAGTAGAAAAGTATGACTTACAATATTTTACTGGATCAGCTTCCGTCAGGATACACTTAGTCCACGAAAACTCACAAACATTCACTTTTAATGCTTACTATCATTTGGGAACCGCCAAAGAACTACGACTGTTCGCCTTGCACCCTTGGAAAACAACTCATGATCTTTTTGTTCTCTAAAATCTAGCTAAACTCTCATTCATCTATCTCTCCCACTTTTTTTTACTCTTTGCCAATCAAAGTTCGTCATATTTATCCCCATTTAGATAACAAACAACAACCTTAACTACAATTATAACTTTCCTAAAAACTATTAACATGTTAATCGTTTCTACAAATTCTTAAAAACTAACGGAGAAATATAATTTCTAAATTCTACCCTATTGTCTTTATTCACTGTACAAGTCCATTTGGAAAACCCGGTCGTATTGTTCAATTCACTACGTTCACTCAAATATATTTTACAAAGAAAATAATTTATGCATATCTTAAATTTTGTTTACTACAGGTAATCCAAAGATAATGGTTGAAATATTTTGAATTATTATGTTTTATAATTTGAAATATATTAAGAGCAAACCAATATTATTTTTAATTTTACATAGCATAACGATATATATATATATTGAAAAAGTTGTATTTTATTAATTTTATTTTTATTTATAATAAATGTTGTAATTTTTAAAATCTGTGGTTCGTTGTTTGATTTAATATATACCTCAGCTAGCTCAATTATGTGTTCTAAGCAATCTGTCACTGTGTGACGTCGACTCTGTAGTCTCCTGGTAGAGTTCAAAAAGAAATTAAACCAAAATTTACTTTAGACCTTTGATAAATTAACCCAAATGAAGCACGTTATTTATTAATATTGAACAAATTTAATATAAACAATAAAATTCGTCTGCAACTTGGGTTGCCTTTAAAAATTTACAAAAATAGGAATCGTATAAATCTTAATGTGGTTTAGAGTCGTGACAATAAAAATTTATTACAAAATGTGGAGACTCTATACAAGTACCTAAAAACTAAATAAATATTGCAACTTTATAAAGTGTTTAAATGAACTATAAAGAAAAGAAAATGAACACTTTATTCCGCTGACTTTTAACTTGCATTCAAATATAATCAAAATTTTAAATGATCCCCAAAATTATTATCCAACCTTACTTTAAAACAGTTCTGATTTATTTAAAGAAAACTAACTACTCGCAAAATAATTGGTGAAACTGGAATATCAATCCTCTCTTCGGAAGTTAAGGTACGTACTATTCTATTTTTAATTTAATGATCATTAATATTTTCAATTTTTTTAAGGCCTATCGCAATTATGTTAATTCATGAATTTTAATTTTCTCAATTTAAATGACATTTCTGTACTCCAATAATAATTTATAAGTTAAATTGTTTCTCTTACTCTCTGGAACAAATTCTGGATATCTCTGCTGTGGAAACTGTGGAAAAACTAAAATTCTCTTTGGACGAGTTAAAAAAACACTCCCGACCTATTCCACAATTTCAGGACTCTCCTTTCCAAATTTCTTGTCGGCCTCGCCCAAAATCTCTCATTCGTTGCTAACAGCAACCAACGTTCTTTTTTCTTTTCGTCTTCTATTTTTTTTTTAAACCATAAAACTGTCCTGTTCTGACACATTTGTCAATCCACATTAATTTCTCATAATCACTTTAATCACATCTAATTTGGGAATTTATAAAAAAAAATGTTCAGATATAAAACTTATTCTATTACAATGCTAATACAATTTATTATTTTCATCTCCACATCATTGTAATTTCTTATTTAACAAAACCCCTATTAATTTAGCTCCCATAGACTTGCTTGACAGTTTATTTTCTGACGTTTTCAAAATTTCTATGTTTAAATATTTTTTAAGAATTCTTCTTTTTTTTGTTCTTTTTAAGGTTTAGACGATTCACCTATACACTAGGCAACTATACTATTCAGAAATTATTAACACTATACCAGGTAAGTCAAAATTAATTTATTTAACAATTTACTAATCTTTTTCTCTCTTTTATTTCAGAGTCGAACCCACATTGTGATGGCTTCATGAAATTCATGAACAACAAACTCATATAAAAATCCATTTAAGTTGTATCCTTTTTAACATATTGAAATCATTTCAACTTCCCCCCAATTTGGATTTTGTTCAGTGCTAACTATCAGCACTTACTAAATCTAAATTCTTACCGGTAAACTTAAATATTTTATTAATATTAACATAACAATAAACTGACTTTTATTAATAAGCATATCTCTTGAATATTTTTTTTTTTATAATTTACTCTATGACAAATACAGAATTCTCCAAACAAAATCTACAAATCTTTCACTAATTATATCAACTTCAGAATCAAATTTCCAAGTACTTTCCCAATTTCTTTACTTCTTTTCCTGTACTATTTATTTCTTGTACTATTTTCGTAGAAATTCTTATAATTGTTCCCCTATATACTATTTCATATACTATTTCAGTATCTTCATTCATTGCCGCATTATTATTTATTCTTTTTATATCCGCATATAATATTCATTTCATCATCTCTACATATAACTCTCTATATTTCATATTTCAATATTTCTTATAATTTTATTTTTCATCTTATTTCCGCATATACTATTTATCATTATAATATTCCCTATTTCCCAATTTCTACAAAATATCGATTTGTCCATAGTACTTTGCTCATTTATTTATACTTGTAACTCCTATAAATCTACTTGAAAATAAATCAACCTTTTATGTTTATATAAATTCATCATTATTCTGTACATCTGTTCCTAATAAATTATTTAATTATCAAATTTATCTCAAGATATGCTTATTTATTAATTATCCTTCTATTTACAAAACTTATATCTTATAATACCAAATTCGTGTCATAATATTGCCTACCCTTGTATGTTTATTCATAATACTTATAAATTCCCTCTATATTAAATATCCCTCTAATTTTATTAGTTTCTGGATGTCTTAGTTCATAACTGTTTACCCCATGTTCAGTACTAATGACATAAGGTCCTTCAAATGGCAAAAGTAAATTTCCACAGAGATTTTCATCCCTTTTAGGCACCTGTAGTGACCTGATAAGTACCTTCTCCCCTTTTTCAAAAGTAACTCTTTTCTTTCTCTTCTTATTGATTCTATTTACATAACGATTAGCATTTTAACAAACTTCTTATCTCCATTTCATGTTCCTTTGGCACTAAAATAATTTCTTCTGAACTGTTTACTTGACAAATCTGAAATTCTTCTTTATTCAAAATCTCTTCTTTATTTAATTTACTAAATTTAATAGATTCTTGATCAATTTGTAAAGTTTGATTGACATAGTTAATAATCATTTTATGTTTTTCCATTTCATCATTTCCCAATACTATTTCAAAATTTAAGTGATCTACCACTAAACATTTGTATTTCATACATTTTATTTCCCAATTTTACATTACAGATTATAGAACTATTAGTATCATATAATTTTTTATTATTCGACCCTATTAATGATCATTTATTTGTTTTTATTACCATAATATTGTCCTTATTTAAATTATTTACAATGTTTTTGTTGATTAGAGTTACTTCTGAACCTGTATCTAATAATAACTTGTATACTGAATCTTGTATGTACCCTTCAATAAACTTTAAAGTATTAGTGTTATTATTTTTATTTAATTCCCCAGTATCTCTAATAAACTCCCTTGGATGTTCATACTTTGATAAGTAGACAATATTATGCACATAGGAGCGGTCTAAACAAAATTTCTCCCTTCTGCATCAACACTTGCTTCCCCCCTATTCTCCTCTGTTCTAACTACATTCACCTGTCTTCTCTCCTCATTTTCCCCCCTATTATATCTTGGATTCCCTTCTCTGTAAGCTTCCCTATTTCTCGTCTCCTGTGGATAATTTCCCTGGTTCTGTCTCCAATTATTGCCTCTGTCATTTCCTTGTCTCCAGTTATTCCCTCTATCATTGTTTGGATTCCCTTGTCTACGTTCCCAGTTATATCTTCCGATATCTCTCCTGGCATTGTTCATATTCTCTCCCCTATTTGTAAAATCCCTGCTTCTATTTTGTCTCTCAAATTCTCTTTCCCTATAATTATTCCCTCTATTCACATATCCCTGTCTATTTGCTGTGTTATTCCTATATGTCCCATGCTCTTGTCCATTTCGATTCTGCGTCCCTACACTCCTCTCAATCCTCTGAAGATATCCTGTCAGACTTTCCATCGTCTTTATATTGTGAAGAGCTATTGTTTCCGCCATGTTATGGTTATATTGCCTGGCGATGTATAGGACAATCTCCTCTTCTCGCATAGCCGGTTCTAAGTATTGTGCTGTCTGGAATAACTGCATTGCGTACAGATTGTAGTTGGTACTTTTTTCATAATTGAATTTCCCAAAATACAACCGTTCCCTGAAACTAGCCTGTTGGTTTTCTCCCCAAAAATAGTTAATAAACTTGGCCTTAAATTCCTGCACATTATTTATGGAATTTTCATTATTGCAAAACCATAATAATGGCATGCCCACTAACATGTTTCGAATATTCAATTTCATTTCTATCGGATCCCTTACATTCTTTACCTTATTTTTGATGATATCTACAAATATTCTAGGATGTAAGTGATTCAGGTTTCCGTCAAACTTAATTCCCCCATCATTATAACTCGGCATCACAGTACTCACTCCCCTTGTTTGTCCTAGATTTGATTCCAAACGCTGAATCTCCTCACTTGCATTTTTAAATTTCTCTTTCAATTCCTCAACTTGTCCCTGTAATACTCTATCTCCCTTTTCCGCCTGATTTGCATGCCTACCAATTTCCAGTTCCAAATTCTGCAATCCCATCTTTATATTGTTTTTGATAATGGTAAGTTTTTCCTCATGATCCTGAGTTTGCCTTTTAACACTTTCTACCTCCCTAACAATCTCTTTATTCTGCTTATTAACTTCTTTGTTTATTTCCCTTGGTAAATTCTCTTGAATGGATGTTCCCAACTCTACAAATCTGCTCCCAATTTCCTGTCCTATTTCCGCTCTAATTATGGCCTTTTCTCTGGATATCTCCTCCTGTACATTCCTCTTAAAATCCTCACTTTCTCCTCTAACCTGTTCTACTTTCTCTTCTAAACCTTGGGTAATGTGTAGCATCTCTTCCCTGACTATCTTCACTTCTTCTTTGATTTCTTCCCTCATTTTAATTAACTCTCCCCTAAGTTCTCCTTTAATATTATTTTCCATTTTGTTCATATCCCCCCTAATATTGTTAATATTACTATCCATTTTGTGCATATCCCCCCTAATATTATGATCCATCTGTTGTAGCATCCGCATTATTTGCCTCATATCCATCTGTGTCATCCCTGACTCTCCAACATCTCCTTCCCTGCGTCTCTCCTCCTGCACTCTACTTTCATCCTCACTTTCATCACGTCTATCTCTCACTGTCTCATCCAACTCCTCTCTCAAACTATCTGTTAGACTTCCCTCTCTATCACCTTGTCCTGCTTCTTGTATGCATTGCTCTAAATATACTACAACTTCTCCTGACCTTCCTCTGCTTTCTTCATCTACCTGTATATCCTGTTCCTGTTCTAATACCTGTTCTCCTTTACTCTCTTTCGGTACGACTTCTTTTCCATTTCTTAAAGTCATTCGGTCTGCCATTTTATCCTAATATCTATTTATTCTCAAATTTAACTTTAACTGCCCCAGAATCTCTGCAACACTAATCACACCAATTTATTTTTACTCTACTCTGTGTAATATTAATAAATCTGCTTAAAAACACCCTTATTTCTGTTTTCCGAGAGGCCCCACGTTGTTAGCGTCAATTGAAAAAGTTGTATTTTATTAATTTTATTTTTATTTATAATAAATGTAATTTTTAAAATCTGTGGTTCGTTGTTTAGTTTAATATATACCTCAGCTAGCTCAATTATGTGTTCTAAGCAATCTGTCACTGTGTGACGTCGACTCTGTAGTCTCCTGGTAGAGTTCAAAAAGAAATTAAACCAAAATTTACTTTAGACCTTTGATAAATTAACCCAAATGAAGCACGTTATTTATTAATATTGAACAAATTTAATATAAACAATAAAATTCGTCTGCAACTTGGGTTGCCTTTAAAAATTTACAAAAATAGGAATCGTATAAATCTTAATGTGGTTTAGAGTCGTGACAATAAAAATTTATTACAAAATGTGGAGACTCTATACAAGTACCTAAAAACTAAATAAATATTGCAACTTTATAAAGTGTTTAAATGAACTATAAAGAAAAGAAAATGAACACTTTATTCCGCTGACTTTTAACTTGCATTCAAATATAATCAAAATTTTAAATGATCCCCAAAATTATTATCCAACCTTACTTTAAAACAGTTCTGATTTATTTAAAGAAAACTAACTACTCGCAAAATAATTGGTGAAACTGGAATATCAATCCTCTCTTCGGAAGTTAAGGTACGTACTATTCTATTTTTAATTTAATGATCATTAATATTTTCAATTTTTTTAAGGCCTATCGCAATTATGTTAATTCATGAATTTTAATTTTCTCAATTTAAATGACATTTCTGTACTCCAATAATAATTTATAAGTTAAATTGTTTCTCTTACTCTCTGGAACAAATTCTGGATATCTCTGCTGTGGAAACTGTGGAAAAACTAAAATTCTCTTTGGACGAGTTAAAAAAACACTCCCGACCTATTCCACAATTTCAGGACTCTCCTTTCCAAATTTCTTGTCGGCCTCGCCCAAAATCTCTCATTCGTTGCTAACAGCAACCAACGTTCTTTTTTCTTTTCGTCTTCTATTTTTTTTTTAAACCATAAAACTGTCCTGTTCTGACACATTTGTCAATCCACATTAATTTCTCATAATCACTTTAATCACATCTAATTTGGGAATTTATAAAAAAAAATGTTCAGATATAAAACTTATTCTATTACAATGCTAATACAATTTATTATTTTCATCTCCACATCATTGTAATTTCTTATTTAACAAAACCCCTATTAATTTAGCTCCCATAGACTTGCTTGACAGTTTATTTTCTGACGTTTTCAAAATTTCTATGTTTAAATATTTTTTAAGAATTCTTCTTTTTGTTCTTTTTAAGGTTTAGACGATTCACCTATACACTAGGCAACTATACTATTCAGAAATTATTAACACTATACCAGGTAAGTCAAAATTAATTTATTTAACAATTTACTAATCTTTTTCTCTCTTTTATTTCAGAGTCGAACCCACATTGTGATGGCTTCATGAAATTCATGAACAACAAACTCATATAAAAATCCATTTAAGTTGTATCCTTTTTAACATATTGAAATCATTTCAATATATATATATATATATATATATATATATATATATATATATATATATATATATATATATATATATATATATATGTATATATATAAATTATTTAAACTATTAAATTGAGTATCCTGGATATGTTGTTGGCTTACCAATATTGATATTCTCCTTATAGTCACTTCTTGAAACAGTGTGCTTCATTTAACACAATGAGAGCGGCGGCTTTGATTTTTATCTTTTTATATATACCGAATAATTTTTCCAGGGTATATTCTACAGTTGACAGTCCAATATATCTCTACTGTCTTAAAAATACATTTTATTCACAAGAGTGTGACTTAATTCTGTGTAAATTAAACCTTAGTCGTTGTTTTTTTAACCAAGAAGTGTTGTTTATTCAGCTAAGTTTAAAACACTGTTAAACGTTTCTCGGTTTAAACAGTATTTTATAAAAGTTTAAGTTTTTTTCTTTATTTTATTTAATTATCTCGCATTAAATATAAGGTCTCTACACGCTAGCTTATGGTTTCTATAGAATTTTAATTAAAAACCTTGATAGTTTCAGGCGATTGCGGCATTGAGAGGCGACTAATAGCCACTTCTCTATTACCTACGAGAAAAAGTTTTGTACGTAGGTAGCCTATCTATACATTACGGGTACTTTCAGGATGTCAGACAGAAGTAACTGGTAGGTTATGCTTATAATATTTCACGCATGAGCTCTCTAGCTATTTCTCAAATTTTTTCGTATGGGCGTCTCCGCAATTCAGGTACACCGCAGGAGAAATCACCAGTGCTGCCTCCTGCTGGGATATCGAACAGCAGGTTAGTTATCCGCTAGATAAACTTGGGTGATTTATTTATTTCTATCTACTTAAGACGTTGAAAATAACATTTGTCACTTTCATTTTTTATTCTTGTTCATTATAAAAAGCGGTACAGTAAATCACAAGCAAAAATTTTTTTACACTAAAAAGACCTTGAAAAACATCAAATCGTCGAAATATAGTACTTTGTTTAAAAAGTCACTGATATTAAACCTGAAAGAATGCTTATATCTCTGAAAAACAAACTTCTAGGTGTAGATACCCTTATGAAAAATGAAAATATTAGGAGAAATTGCCGTTGATGTTATTCACCTCAACTTTGTTGTGTCATATGACATAGATAGAAATTATAAAAGAAATGGTATGAATTAATCTAGAAGCCACGTTTTTTCTACAAATTAATTCAGATATTTTCTATTAGCTACCTTATGCAAATTAATAATTAAAAACAATTGCTCCGATGTCTTATGCAAATCTCCGATTCATATATTCTGCGTTTTTTGAGAGGTTTTGGGCTAAAATAATAAAGCAAAAATAAAGGTTTATGACATGAGACTGAAAAAAACAAAAAGACATTGTTGGGCATTACCAATGCGGATTCACTGCCTGAAAGTGAACTAAACACCGAGTAAACATCAAAAAATTTTAGAAAAGTTTAAATTTAAAAGTAAAAATTTAAATATTTAGAAGTTTTTAGAATATAATATACAGGGTGATTGATTAGTGTTATAAAGCTCAGTAGATTTGCTAAAATAATAACAATAAAAGTTATTAACAAAGATTGGAAGTAATTTTAAGGTTCATATTACAAAATTAGTTAGAATGTTATAAGGTGTTCAATAACATAGTGGAAGACTAAGCTTATGATTTTTGAAATGGAATTCCCCGTATTTTATTTTATATGCGAAATCTTCTTCACTTTCCCATCAGAACAATATAAAGTATTATTATGTTATACAGGGTATTAACACCGATATAACCAATTTTTATTGACAATCGTAACAGTTTATCTCATAACTCGAGCTAAGATCTAGGCAAACATGGCTGAGAACACTCGCACCTCAGAATAAAACTAGATTAAATCAAGCTATAGTACAGTTAAATATTTTATAAAATATGCTTAATAAAGTGTGTGTATTAGTATATTAAATACGCATAAACCTAATAGTATTTGGTATAAATTGAAAAAATTATCATCAAAAGAACTACTAACTGAAATGGAAGGCAAAACGGTAGTTAAATGAACTCAGTTACTCAACCTTCTTAGTTAATTAGATAGTGAACGCTGAACCAAGAGAAACAGAGAAAAATCGATCATCTTATGGAAGTTGTCCAGCCAGCATGTTCTGACAACAACCTGAATATCGTCAACGAAATCGAACTGATTTTGTTGACATCTATATTAACTTAAAATACCCTTACAAAATTTACTACGAAAGTTCTTGGAAAATACAAAAAGACCTTTACACCGAAAAATGTTTTACATTTGACCTGACCACTGTCTAAATTCTTAAAGAACTCTCCAAAAAAGGGGTAAAATATTTAAGACACATATCTAATGCAATTTTAAGAAGTATATCTAGTAGATCACTTCAGCACACTTTGAGTTTTGACTTTTGACGTCATGCGGATGCAGTGACGGAATTACGCGGTATTATTCTAAATTAAATAGATGGTGATAGTGGTATTAACGATGGAAGTTAAGCAATAAAATTGCATTATTATTGGGGGATGGAAGTTAAACAATATTAATATGGATAGATGTTATGTAATAGTATTTTAAATGAGTGTTTATTGGTATCAATAATATAGATGCCTAGAGCTAAGATTAATACTATTATAAAAATTAATATTAAACTTAAATAAACCGCGTTTATTTTCGTTGCACTGAGCTTTCGACATCCTCTCTGATATCTTTTCAGGGCTTCCGAGGTCTCAGTCTCTTGAGTCCCCAGACACTACTACACTGATCAATATTCACTTCACTACTGGGTGAGACATACTGGTGAGTATAATATTGATTTTTATAATAGTATTAATCTTAGCTCTAGGTTTAATTGTACTAACCGCGTAAATTTTTCCGAACATATATATATATATATATATATATATATATATATATATATATATATATATATATATATATATATATATATATATATATATATATATATATATATATATATATATATATGTATATTTTTCAATATATGATATAATGTATGATTTCAACATCACAGATAACTAACTTGACTGATATATCCATTAACAACTAACCTACTTTAATAATTAATTTTCATTAACTAAAAAAGATAACATTCCCTTGCTTTTCTTAGATACATCTCAATAAGATATTATTATAATCATACATGAACAATATAATATAATTAAAAAAGAAAATCTAAAATTAATATTTCCCTTTACTGGGATTTAATTTCATTCGGTTTTACCAATGAACCTTAACGACATAAAGATTCAAAAGAACTACTTGAATTGTCAGCACATGCGTTCTGGGTAAAACAGAACCTCATATTTAAACTTTCTAACAATCAAAAATTTAGTTATTGCCGACAATTCAAAGAATTACCTCCTTTTAAATGTAGTTACATTGGGTTTTTCGATTAACCTTGGGTAAACCTTTGCGTTTTAAGATCAAAGCTACCATACATTTCAAACGTTAAAAAAAACTTTTTTTGCACATAGTAACAAAAAACACCACTATGTTGTTACGAGCTAAGTTTTTTAACATTCTAACTCTACAATTCTAAGTTACAGTAAGATCAAAAATGTTTTTAATAGATAATATATGGTAGCTAATTATAATTTATTCTCTTTCAGCCCTGAAGAAGCCAAATTAATTCTCTTTGGCGAAAACGTTCGGCGAAACAATTGATACTCAGAGTCTTTCTTACAGATTTCCCCAATATTTAAGAGTTTACTATTTAACTTATCTGTAAAGATTAAATTTCTTTGCTATATAAATATATATATATATATATATATATATATATATATATATATATATATATATATATATATATATATATATATATATATTGTCATACTTTTTCTTTCCCAACCAAAGAAAAATAAATAAAAATATCCATCGGAATAAAATTTTAAGATATCATTATAAACAAAAATGTATATAGTAATTTAAGATAAGATTTAGTGTCGATAAGAATAGAAATTTTACCGTGAAATGAAAAAACGACCTTTTTCCGTTTCAAACAAAATTATCAAAAAACCTTTGTTTAGAATTAGAAGACATTTTACCTGTAAGTTTTTAAATGGGAATTTGTGAGTCGATCATGAGAGAGGAGAAGTTAGTTATATTTTGGTCATCGAAAGGAAGCAGTCGTTTGTCTCAAGATAGGGTGTGGTTCGTGAGTTTGGATACCGACGTAACGAAAAGAAGTGAATAGTTTGCAGAAGGAGATAACAAGTAGATTAAAAGAGGTCCTTGTATCTACCGTGGGCATTTTATAAAGTATATGTGAAAGTATTCTTACGGCATCAAGTTGACAAAAGGAGGTCCTGGTGTCATAAATAAGTAGCTGAGTTTAGAGAAGTGAATCAGGTGTTTTTTGGGTAGTCTGCAGGAGGTTTGCAGAGACGTTAAGAAAGAGCCGAGGTGCCAAAGAGGAGAGAACACATTGTTGAGGAGACTGGACTTTTCTGGGTATGGTCCAACATACAACTCAAGAAGAAAATAAGCTGTAAGTGTTTGTACAATTGAATTTTATATCTGTGAAGGATCGGTTTGACATCAGGGTCATTAGCATTCAAATTTAAGAACTGAGGTTTTGTTAGGCTAATCAAAAGTTTAAAGTTTTTTTGTTTCTTGTTTCAAGTAAAGAAAATTTTAAGTAAAATTGGTTTTCACGTAATATAAATGTATGTAGCTTTATAATCTTATGATTATAAAAATTTGTTTTTTATAATAATAAGAAAAAAAGCACCCACTAAAATCAAAAAACCAGGCAGGAATTTTTTGTCACCCGAAGGAATTCATTAAATTAGCAGGAAATAATGAGGAAAGAAGAGGAGTTAATTTAAAATTTGTAGATGGTTTCATAAAAAATAGACCAATCAAAATTTTGATAGACACCGGTTCAGAAATAACATTGGTAAACAGAAAATTAATAGAAGAAGTGAGTTTGAAAAATTTAATTTACAAAATACCAAGGGTAAATTTGGTGGGTGCAAATAAACGGACATGAGCAACGATAAATGAAGGAATACGAGTGAGGGTACGATTGGATGAGAAAATGTATGCACTACAATGTGTAATAATGCCAAACATGTCGCATGACATGATTGTAGAAGTGGACGAACTGGCAGAAAAACATGTAGTCATAGATTTCAAAAATAATACGATGAAACTAACAGAAGAAAAAGAAGTAGAACAGGAAAATGAAAATGGGAAAAAGAAAATTGATAATTCGGAAAAAGAACAAACAGTGGAAATGAATTTGGCAACGAAGCAAGGACAAAGAGGAAAAGGAAGAAAACTTAAGAAAAGGATAAAGGAAGTCAATACCGGAGATTCCTCAAAAGAAGGAATGAGCCCGGAAGAAGAAGAAGAAATAGTGTCAACAAAGGAAAATGAAAAGGATATGATTGAAACAGTGGTATTTAAGGAAGAGATTGATGAAAAAGAGGAGGAAAAATGTGCGATAAATATGTGTCAAGAATCTGAGGAAAAAGAAAGAAAATTGATATGTGGAGAAGAAAAAGAAAATGAGGTGCGTCTGATGTTAAAAGAACACGAAACTTTAATAAATGAGGAAAATAGAGTGGCAAAAAAGTACGAACATTCTTTTGAGGTAAAAAACTTGGGAAACTTTCGATCGAAGACTTACCCGATCCCATATAAATATCGACAACAGGTGAAAGAAGAAATTAATAAAATGTTGGAAGATCAAATAAATGAACGATGTGATTCACCGTATATTAATCCAATTGTAATACAGTATACTCCCTCTATAACGAACACGGTTATTACGAGGTTTCGCTTATAACGAGGTACATTAGATGTCCCGTGAAATTTCTATTGAACTATAACCCTCTATAGCGAGGTAAATTTGCTTATAACGAGAAAAAATAAGATTGAAAAACGTGTTTTTAACGTTTTGGCCCGGCCGTAGCTATAAATAAATACCCTTTTTAACTGCGGGCCGCCCGCAATAAACTTCTTACAATTTATGATTCTTAGTCAGAAATGTAAAATTTATGATTCACTATGATTCATTGTACGGGGTTGACCATTCACACCTAATAATATGGGTCCTAATAGACAAGATGTGGAAAGTGTTTTAAAGGTTGTCAGAAACTTTATCCAAGGACAAAACGCAAATGAAGAAGCATAAAACTGTTTCACATCTTTAGAAAATATGATAGATAGAATACTGGACAATTTAAAGCAGCCAAAAATGACAAAATAACTTTATACGCTTTATACATATTTAAAGAATACAGATTTTTTGTTTTAAAGTATATCATTGACAGTAAAAGTAAACAACTCTTTTTTGTTTTAATGCGTTTCATTGACAATAAAAGTAAACAACTTTGTTTTAAAAACGCCATTCAAACAATATTTATTAGCATCTTACTATAGAAAGTTAATGTTTTAGAAAACTACATATTCATATGTATGCACAGTATTATTGTTGTTGGATATAACGAGATCCGCTTATAACGAGGTAATTAGTCTGCCATTTCAGTTCTCGTTATAGAGGGAGTCTACTGTAGTAAAAAAAAGTAGTGGAGAATTAAGACTATGTTTAGATGCAAGAAATATCAACCAGCACACGGTATCACAATATGAATCACCTCTAAACATCGAGGCCATATTTGGAAGAATTACAGGATCACACATATTCTCTAAAATTGATTTAAAGCATAGTTTTTGGTTGATACCTTTAGCTGAAAAATGTAGAAACTATACCGCGTTCTCAATTGATGGTATTGTATACAGGTTCAAGGTAGTGCCTTTTGGTTTACAAAGCGCTTGTGCAGCATTGGTACGGGCTCTACATTCTATTTTAAATCGATACGAAGATTTCATAGTCCATTACATCGATGATTTGTTGATTTTTTCACAAGATATACAGAGCCATATGAAACATATAAAGATAATTCTGGAAGAATTGGACAGAGCGGGATTAAAATTAAACATCGAAAAATGTCAATTTCTCCAAAAGGAAGTAATTTATCTAGGTTTTCAATTGGACACTACAACAGTTAGCTTAGCCGAAGACCGGGTCAAGCTCATTGATGAATATCCAAGACCAACGAATTTGAAAACATTGAGAGGTTTTCTTGGCACGATCAATTATTTTAAAAAACTAATTCCCGATTTAAGCCAAAAGGAAACTCCTCTAATAAAATTGCTGAAGAAAGGGATAAAATGGAATTGGAAAGAAGAACAGGAGAAGGCTTTTCAAATATTAAAACAAGAATTTGCAAAAGGAACAAAAACATACCACCCCAATTATAATCTACCATTCATACTCCGAACTGATGCGTCAATACAAAAGTTTGCAGGAGTTTTGTCACAGATACAAAACGACCAAGAAGTGCCAATATGTTTTATATCTCGGGTGACCAAAACTCACGAAAGAAAATATAGTGTGACAGAATTGGAATTTGCCAGTGTACTATTTTGTGTAAACAAATTAAGATATTATTTATTGGGAGCTAAATTCACAATCGAGACGGATCATGCCGCTTTGGTTCACATCATGAAGAACCGATTGGTGAATAATCGGATACATAGAGGCATTTTATTACTACAGGAGTACGATTTTGAATTCCGGTATATCAAAGGAAAAGACAATATCATAGCCGACGCGCTAACACGGGATGAAGACAGGAAAAAAGGAAGCAATTACGTTACATGTGGGACTAAATATCTTGACACAAGAAGAAGGTGTATTCTCATTAAATGAAATGAGAAGAGACCAAGGAAAATTGGAGGAAAGAGAAAAAAGAAGAGCGGAAATAGAAAACGACATATATTTCAAGAGAATAGACGGAAGGGATCTATATTTGGTGACACAAACATTGGCAGAGAAGATTGTAAAAAATTTACACGAAGACAATGGACATATCGGTAGCAGAAAAGTCTGGCTGGTTTTTCAAGAAAATTATATTTGCCGACAAGATTACCGCATCGCGAAAGAAATTACACAAAAGTGCCAGATCTGTCAAAAATATAAAATTAGAAATTTCAAAAATGAAAACGTTACAAAAAATATTATATCCCGGAACAAATTAGATATTGTAGCAATAGATATGTTAAGCGATCTAATTATGACGACGAAGAGGAATAAACATGTTTTTGGTCATGGTAGATGTGTTTTCCAAATATGTAAAATTATACAGTTGCCGTACCACGAAAGGGGAAGAAATAATGAGAAAAATCGGCAATTTTATAGCCACCGTAGGAACACCAAGAAGGATTCTTCTAGACAATGCAACATATTTTAGAAATGATCGTTTCAAGGGACAACTTCAAGAACGGGGAATAGAGACAAATTTTGTTAGCATCAGACATCCACAGAGTAATCCTTCGGAACGTTTTATACAGGAAGTGACGAAGTTTCTACGGATTACAACTGAGGGTCAACATCGACGATGGGATAGGAAAGTCGCCGAAGTAGAAACGTATCTAAATACCATCCCGAGCACTGTAACGAAAGAGACCCCAGAATATATAATGAAGGGTATAATGCCACTAAGGCCATGGGAAGATAGAGAACAAAAGGAATACACACAGATAATGGAAAATGTGCAGAGGAGATTGCGGAGAGCAAACGAAAAATATATCCAGAGGCAAGACCAAAATAGGAAAAGAAGACCAGTTACTTTCAAAAAAGGTGAGAAGGTTATGGTGAGAGCATTGCGCGTGTTCAACATACCTAGCAACGTTTGCGGAAAGTTAATGCCTGTTTTTGAGGGTTCGTACATAGTAAACAATGAGAATGGGATAAATAGTTATGAGTTGAAGCACATAGAATCAGACAAGATTAGGGGAATTTATAATATCAACGATGTTTACAAATATTATGAATAAAATACTGATATTGTTTTTGCATAGAGAAAAATCCCTGCGTAATTCAGTAATTTTCATCATATGCAAAGGCGGGGATTTGTCATACTTTTTCTTTCCCAACCAAAGAAAAATAAATAAAAATATCCATCGGAATAAAATTTTAAGATATCATTATAAACAAAAATGTATACAGTAATTTAAGATAAGATTTAGTGTAGATAAGAATAGAAATTTGTTTGGCAAACGACCTTTTTCCGTTTGAAACAAAATTATCAAAAAACCTTTGTTTAGAATTAGAAGACATTTTACCTGTAAGTTCATATTTTCATTGTTTGTATAGTCGAGTATTAAATGACCATATTCTAGTCTTTTGAAATATGTATAAATGATGTATTGAAAAAACCAATTTTAAAGTAAGCTATTTAGTTTTTCTCTGAAACCGAAATTAGGCTTTTCCAAAATCATGGTAAACACAATTTGAGCTTTTGATTGGGCGGTCGTTTTTAAATGGGAATTTGTGAGTCGATCATGAGAGAGGAGAAGTTAGTTATATTTTGGTCATCGAAAGGAAACAGTCGTTTGTCTCAAGATAGGGTGTGGTTCGTGAGTTTGGATACCGACGTAACGAAAAGAAGTGAATAGTTTGCAGAAGGAGATAACAAGTAGATTAAAAGAGGTCCTTGTATCTACCGTGGGCATTTTATAAAGTATATGTGAAAGTATTCTTACGGCATCAAGTTGACAAAAGGAGGTCCTGGTGTCATAAATAAGTAGCTGAGTTTGGAGAAGTGAATCAGGTGTTTTTTGGGTAGTCTGCAGGAGGTTTGCAAAGACGTTAAGAAAGAGCTGAGGTGCCAAAGAGGAGAGAACACATCGTTGAGGAGACTGGACTTTTCTGGGTATGGTCCAACATACAACTCAAGAAGAAAATAAGCTGTAAGTGTTTGTACAATTGAATTTTATATCTGTGAAGGATCGGTTTGACATCAGGGTCATTAGCATTCAAATTTAAGAACTGAGGTTTTGTTAGGCTAATCAAAAGTTTAAAGTTTTGTTGTTTCTTGTTTCAAGTAAAGAAAATTTTAAGTAAAATTGGTTTTCACGTAATATAAATGTATGTAGCTTTATAATCTTATTATTATAAAAATTTGATTTATTTTCTTGTATGCTGATTGATAAGATAACGACAGAATTTAATAATTGTTTTATTCGTTCATATAAAATAAAGAAACGTAAATCTTTGTAATATAATAGATTTGTATTCTTATCCTTTCTTCTCTCCCGATAAAAGACAACTAGAAAATCTTTTGAATCCATCGAACACAGGTAATATAAGCATTATTTTACTTTTGATAACAAATAAGTTACAATTTTTTTTTATTGGCTCAATAAACTAATATTAAAGTCAAAATAAACAATCATAACAATATATATTATATATACATATATAATTATATATATATATATATATATATATATATATATATATATAATCAATTAATATTGTGTTGATCCACCTCGATAGGCAGCACACTTGAGGAGGATGATCTAAATTATGAAGTCTCAGATCCTTCACGTCCTACACGTGTTCGATTGGGGATAAATTTGGGGATCTCGTAGGCAAGAGCAAAATATTGACTCCAGCCTCTTAAAGAAGTCCATTGTCTCATCACAATGTATGGCCTGGTTATTTGTGGTTAGGTATTATTTGTGGTTTGAAGATAATTCGTTGTAATTTATCCAGCAGTAGCTTTGCAAAAACCTTTGACATCATTGGCAGTAGACTAATAGCTTTATTAAACTTAATATCTTTCGTGGGCTTGCCTGGTTTATTGTTCTCCACCGTGAGAACAATAAGTCTAAAAGAGAGTGTCCGGTGTGTTCAGTCTACTAAAATAAAGCTTCAAGAAGGATCATTACAATGTCTAGCTATGGAGACCTAGACAAAGAAGTGAGGGATCAAGTACAAAAAGCAAATAGACTGTCAGGATGCCTTAACACTATATGGCGAAACAGACACATTAACACTGAGAAGAAGTCAAGAATTTATAAAGCCAGTGTAAGACCAATAATGACATACGCCTCAGAAACAAGACCCGACACAGCCACAACGCAAAGGCTACTGGAAACGGCAGAGATGAGAGTACTGAGAAGAGTTACAGGAAATACGCTGAGAGATCGAAAGAGAAGTGAAGACATTAGAAGAAAATGTAACGTAGAGTGTATAAATGAATGGATACAAAATAGAAAAAAAAAGAATGGAGTAACCACATAACCAGAATGTAATAGACCTGTGTCGTCAAAATAGAAAGAGATAAGTCACCAATTGGCAGAAGAAGTATCGGATGACCGCGCAAAAGATGGAGTGACAACCTTCCATAGAGGTATTAATCCGCCAATAAACAAGCAGAATTGCTTATAAAGAGAAAGAAAAAGAAGAAGAAGAAGAAGGATCATTATTTACAATTTTTGAATAGACATGGCAAAATAGCTATAATTCGTGGCGATTTAAATGCCAAGCACACCCATTGGGTTCTAGGTCAATATCGTGGTCAATACCAACCAAGGAAAATTAACACTTGGATACAGTTAACCCGACATATATATCAGTATTATTGGTTTACTGAACAAAACAAAATCCTAAACGTGATCGATTTCTTTATAGTTAAAAATATTTCTGTTAATTATGTACCCACATATTGAGAAATCATGGGATACGAACTCCCTAACTACTAAAAACGAATCAATTTATGATTATCTCAGAAAACTAACAAATAACAGCAAAACTAAGTATTTCCTCTAAAAAGCCAATGTTTTTAGGGTTAAGCAAACAGAAGCCTACTCGGAACTAACAGAAATTAATGCAGGTAAATAGCTAATATCGAGTACTGGAGCTGATTTTCAAAAAGATGTATGTGGGTGTTCCTCAAACTCAAGCATAACAGCCAATTTGGTATCCTCACTTATTGCATTGACAGCTTCTTTTTACTTTCCTAACATGGCCAGCACGTGGAATTGCTTCTCTATTTTACTAATTGTCCCTTGAGATATGTGCGGCAAATCAGGCAAAGGTTGGTGTAATAAACGAGCTACTTCCATTTGCGTCCGTGTCTTATCTCCATAGCCAATCATCTGTATATGTAATTTTATGCATTTCTGTAAAATGAACCATTTTTCTGGCTTGCGGTTAATGAAATTCAAACGCCTATAGCACTGACAACTACTTCTGTCATGGAACAATAAAACATTGGCGTTTTAAACCAAAGTAAACAATTTTTTGTTTTTTTAACATATCAATAAAAGTGAATGCATAAATAGTTTTTGATTACTTTATCATTACCAAAACCTAAATGGACAAGAAGTATTAAGACTGTGGTAGCGACTTGAAGTGTTAGCGAAAGTGAATTTTTGCATTTTACTTAATATTTCCGAAACAGTCAAAAATAGGTATAGGATATTGTATTCAAAAAATGTCTAAAATGATCTGAGGAATCTAAAAATAAATTAATATACAGGGTGTTCTATTTAAAATAAGCAAGTTGGTATTGGACACCGTTATCTGATACACCCCGTATAAAAAGTTTTTATAGAATAAATACCAATCGACGTGTTCGACCGTTCTTTAGAATATTCCCTTATTTATATATTAGCTAATCTATTCCATTTATTAAAATATCTTTCATACTAACTGAGTCTAAAAGAAGTAAAACATACATGTATATTAAACGCTATGGCAGCTTTCATAAAATTAACGAATCACAATAATTAATTAATCTTATAATATAAATTTAAAACCATGGGAAAACATTTGGCGAAATACAAAGTCACGTGCATCGGTGATGAGTTTGGTCCCACTAATGATGGCCTAATGGCATGAACAGTGGGTTATTCTTTTAAATTATTTACCTCTAACACGAAACCTCATACGGTGAGAGATTTTTAGGGCTGAGAAAACTTTGATATAAAGTGCATCTGACATCATAAATTCTTATAATACTTTGTGACAATAATAAAATATGATTATTTCATATTTCACTGCTTAGCATATTTTGACTTAACCTTTCGAATCATTCAATCATTTGGAAATCAACCTTTTTAAAGGCTGTTTTCTCTAAATTTTGCATATTTTCTTATAAAATTATATTTTGTCTCTTAAGTGTATAAAATACTAGATTTACAATAATTACTATTTAAATGGGAATAAGCCACAATTAACGGTTAAAGTAAGTTTATTGACGTTTCAATTTCCACTTCGGAAATCGTTCTTTTTCCGAACTATTTCCGAAGTGGAAATTAAAACGTCAATAAACTTACTTTAACCTTTAATTGTGGCTTATTCCCATTTAAATAGTAATTACTTTAAAATGCCACAAGAAAATAGATTCAGAACAATACTAGATTTACAAATTGATTACGTTCCGGAAATAGGAACCTTGACATCAAAGATATTTTATTAGTGAACTTAAAATACAAAATTAAGAGGATTATGCATATAAACAGTAAAAATAAATAAATTGTCCTAATGGTAGAAAATACTATCATACAAAGACAATGGTGTACCTTGAACCATGTCGTATATCCAGTCAATGCTGCTACCTAATGGGCTCTCCGCAAACCTCGTTCATCATACAATTGTAATCAGTCGTTTTAACGAATTCCAACGGCATCCATTGTGTAGTACCATTTTAACGGTTAATAAGTGTTTTTAATCTAATTAACTAATTAATTAATTAATTAATTTAACTCAAATCCTAATAGATAACGAATCCAGTCCAGAAATTGAAATCAGGAGAGGAGTTATGCAAGGATGTATTATGTCCCCATTACTATTTAATGTATATAGTGAAGCCATTTTTAAAGAAGCATTACTATCTCAAAGTGAAGGAATAATAATTAATGGAAGATCTATTAACAACATAAGATATGCAGATGACTCCGTAATTATGGCAAGCTCTGCTGAACAACTCCAATTACTAATAAACAAAACAAACAGTTTCTGTGAAAAATATGGACTAAAAATAAATATAAAAAGACCAAATACATGATAATAACAAAGAAAACAAATATACCAACAAACATACATTTGGGAAATGTACCGATAGAAAGGGTTGATAAATACAAATACTTACTAACCTGGATTTCAGACAATAATGATCAAACAACCGAAATAAGAGCAAGGATAGAAATAGCAAGAAATGCGTTTGTGAAAATGAAAACAATTCTCTGCAACAAAGACCTTAGATTAGAACTGAGAGTAAGAGCACTGAGATGCTACGTGTTTTCGATACTGCAATATGGGCTTGAAAGCTGGACATTAAATCAAGAACACATAAATAAGTTACAGTCCTTTGAAATATGGAGTTACAGGAGGATGCTTAGAATAGCATGGACACAGAAGAAAACTAACACGGAAGTATTGCGAGAAATGGGCAAAGAATGCCCAATAATAAACACAATAAAAATAAAAAAGTTACAATATCTGGGACACGTGATGAGGGGACAGCGATATGAACTGCTAAGGCTGATAATACAGGTAAAGATAAGAGGAGGAAGGAGTATAGGAAGAAGGAGAGTGTCATGGTTGAAAAATTTAAGGGACTGGTTTAAATGCAGTTTTATAGAACTCTTCAGAGCAGCAGTAGATAGAGTAAAGATAGTGATGATGATATCCAACCTCCGATCAGGAGACGGCACTTAAAGAAGAAGTGTTTTTAATTCGAAAAAGTAAATTTTCCAAGGGACAGTTGAGTGCGAGCAGTTGAATATTTTAAATTATTATTATATTATTTAAAGTTTTTTTCTATTTCAATACTTGAATAGCACGCTGTTTGGTGAGTTGAACACATACTTTATTTTGTGAACTGAAGGAGTAAAAAGGAAGGCAGTGGTCAAATAGTCGTTGACACAAGCCCTCAAGACTGTAAATGCCGAAGATCCTGACAAAAGAATGACTTGTCGTGAAGCAGCAAATGTATTTATATTAGTAAGTCTAAAATAACCAGACACTCAAAGAATTTAAAAAATAATACCTATTGACTACCACTATTCGACAAATTATACTTTAGAGCAAGTATTTACCAAGGAAGAAGAATAAAGCCTATTGGGCAAGTTTTTACCAATTTAAAAGAGGTACACAGAAATATGTTCTAATTCCACCAGATAAATTTGGCATCTTGATAAAACAAGCTTGAGCACAGTTTAAGGACAAACTAGAATAATTGCGCCTAAGGGTGCTAAACAAATAGGTGGTGCTACATTATCAGAACAAGGATGCTTAGTCACGGTTATTGCTCATTTTGTATTGGAGAGTATTAATGATATTTTCACGGATTCATTGTAAATAAAGAATGTTGTTTGGTGGACCAGTAGGATGCATAGGCATAGCAAATCAATCATGTTGGTAAAACGAAGAGTCCTGGTTAAAGTTTTGGAACTATATTATGAATGCCGTCAAAAGAGCAAAAAATGAGAAACATCTCTTTTCAGCATATCTTGACAAAGCATCTGATCAAGGTATTGACATTGTGACTTTCCTTCCTTATACATCACACAAGCTATAACCCTAGGTCCTATCTATGGTCCGTTGAAAACATATTAAAATCAAGCTGTTGAACTATGGCTTTTGAGCAACAAAAGAAAAACCTTTGATATTTGTTTAGCAGGTTTATGGTACTGCTAACCTAAAAGATTTCACTCCAAAAAACATCTTATTTGGCTTGCGTAAGTCAAGAATTTTTTCTTTCAATAAGGGAATTTTCACTAATTATATATATTTATGGTTTTACTTGACTCATGACAAACATGATAGGCCCTCATAATCTTCTAACCCTGTCATTTCTATTTCGTTAGACACTGGTCCTTTAACTTCTTGAAAAGATATGTCTTTGACTTTTTAACAACAACTTCTGTCTTTAACTTCCCTAACTCCGTTACCTTTGACTTCTTCAGAGCTTGCATTGTGTTTTTCAGTTTATGTGAGATCAACAGTTCTTGAAACGGCTACGTCCTTATTTTTAAACTCTTTTGCAACACGAATAGCGAACAACGACAAAATAAAAACATTTCTAGCCCCAACGTAGTACAACCTTATCCCAATACCAAGAAGAATAATTCCATTGCCATTGAAACACCAGAGAAGAATGCAATCAAATAACAAAAATCAAAAAAAGAGAAGTCAAAGAAGGATATCAATAAAATCGAAATAGTATCATGAAATCTAGAAAGATGTTTAAATTACCCTACTGAGAAAAGAGCATAGGCAGATAAAAAACAAACAAAAAAAAGTAAAAAATTTTAAAGAAGCGTCCAGTGACTCATCTGATTCTGAAGAGGTATTCATAGTATCAACGGATAAAGATCACAGTGTTGGTAAAGAAGAAGAATGTTTATATTGTTGTACATTGATCTCAAAATTTAGTGACAAGGGTGGGGAACATTGGTGCAAGTGCACTTTTTGTGGTCGCTGGGTACATTTTTTATGAGCGAGTGTAGAAGGAAAAAAATGGAAACATTACGTGTGTGATATTTGTATCAATCGTTCAAAGGAACAACCTTTATGTTAATAAAAGTTTCTAATAAAAACATGCTTTAAAGAATAAAAATATTCTTGAAACTAAAAAATGAATAAACTTTTATAAGTAACCTTCGTTTTGTACTTGGCTCAAGGTACAAGGTGCCTGTTTCAAGATAAATAAGCATCGTGTAACATGGCTCATTTGACACAAAATTTTATTTCCATTTTTTAAGCTTTTTTAAATATTTATATTAAATAAAATTATCGCAAGAAAGTACAAATTGTAATTAAATCCATTCAAAGTTCTGAAATTTAACGCAAGAAATGGTCCAAGATACAACAGTGTACCCTACATATTACAGATCTTTTATTTACTTTTACACTACGTGTTACTTTTGATTGCAGAGTTCGTTGCAAATTGTTTTGTGTAGTACATTGTTATATATTTTTTTTTTCATCATCAGCCCTTAAAATACCTTGATTAAAATATAGTTTACTCAATTGTAGTGATCAACTACCAGAATACAAAGAGGGTGGCCACCTTTACAAACCCTATCAGTAAGGTGGCATTTAGTCAAAGTCTAAGCGACACGTTTTCACAGTCTTAAGTGACATATTATGTCATTATGACATATTAGGTCAAGTACAGCATTTCATTCTTAAGATACAAATACTAATAGAAATGACTACTGCAGCCGATGCCAGTCTGTTTAAAAACATACTTCATTACCAATTTTTCAACCTCAAGCGTAAAACGGCAACTTGGTGACATGCGTATTGTACCAAACCCTATGCAGCACTTTTCTTGAATGCTTGTTTTATCGTTTTTGTTACGATATCAGGTAGGTACCAACTTAATACGTTCTATGTTCCTAATAGAATATTCTTTGTCCATAACTTTCGTCGTTTGCTTTATCTACTGGGGCTGGTTACCTGGGTAGTGCTTAGATGTCCGGGATTCACGCGTGAGGTCAAAACCACACTTTGTGGAGGTAAGGATAAGAATTGAGTAAAAGAGGCTAGAGATGCTAACTGGAGACATGAGCTTATAATGCGCATCTCAATCCTTTCAACCGCCCTTTCTATTGTACCTATGTCAAATTGCTACAAGTGTTAATTTAAGGTTTTATGGACGTGTACGAACTCATCACTTTATAGCCCCCATAAAATTATTAGTCCCACTGAGATATAGTAAACTGATCACCAGCATCCTTTGGAAATAGGTAAACTCATCACCGTAGATAGATAAACTCATCACCAGCATTTTGGTCCCAAGTCGCTGATTTCTAATGCGGAAGATTGTTATCTGTTACACTTCTCTTTTATGTGGTAATTTATTAAATTCAGAAATTATTTTAAGAAAATTGCTTTAAAATAGATATTAATATCGGATTTGCTTACGGTGTGGCCTATTAGACGCATTTGTCAATTTAAACGGTTTTGAGATCTGAAAATTCAGTTACATAGATTTTCAATAGTGAACTTTATAATGAAAATATTTATTAAAAACAGTTGGAAAAATGGGAATGGGAGGATTCGCATGGATTTTTGGTATAATGTTTATGGCTAGACTGGGATGCCTAAACAGTTAGAGGGAAAATATACTTATTACTAAGGTAGTTATCTACCATATAATCGGCCATTTTCTTAAATGAAGGCAGGTTGTGGATATCCTCATGAAATCGTTGACAAAACAATCGCCGACTCGTTTTGAGTCCAAAAATGGCATGCCAAATAAGTAGTGCAGCCACTTGCCGGTGTAATATCCCCTCTTGTAAGTTGTTACCAAACTAAGTTTTAAAATAATAGTTAGCAATAATTTCAAATTTCAATGGCTATAGATTCTAAAATCAAATTGCCTTTTGTGGACTTAGTCGACGAAAGGGTGTAAGGCTAAATGTCATACAACTGATGAGTAGATTTAATACCGTTTTTAAAGTATTTCGCACTGGTGGCAGATCATTCTGATCAAGCAGAAAAAAATCAGCTTAATTAAGTTTTTTAAGTCAACTGTACAAGATGTTTCTTGTAGACAAGTCATAACTACCTTACCCTAGTAGCACTTTGTTGCTTTAAGTAGATTACCCTTTCTGATATTACATTTTTAGATTTCTGATTTAATTATTTAAGTTACATTGTTACAGTTTTAGATTTTAGGTAGATCATTCTAAAAAGTTGAATATCCCAAAACGTATGCCAGATATTACGTTGACTTTTCACCTATGAATGTAACGCAAAAGATTTTTGGTTTTTTTTATTATGACAGTTTAACATCAGTCACAATTTAATTAATTAAGTTTGATTGTTGGTTCAATTTTCTGGATTTTAATTGGAATAAGAAAATAAGAAAATTTATATTTACAAAACTGTTGGATACAAACCAAAGTATGTATATGAAATATGTATGTTACTTATGAATTATCTATTTGAGAAAAGTACAGTAATAATAATAAGTGGTAATGGGTGTAATATTGAAGATGGTGTTCTATTAAAAACAACCTATACCAAATGCCAAGATTGAAAAATCACTTAGAATAAATAACTAATTTCTATGTAGAATTGCAATTGTACTCTTATAATAAATTTTGCAATACCAGCTGAAGATCCAAATATTGTTTTGACTTAACCATAAATGGATAATCTTTTATAATTCAATAAAGTAATTTTTCACATGAAACGTAAAAACTTATTAAAATTTTAAAATTAAGAAGATTTTTTTTTGATGGAATAATGTCCAGTTGTCAGAAAATGACCAGTATGGTCATTTGGTCATAAACACAATCATTTAAGTAACCTTCAGAAACTAAGCCGTCAAATAATCAGCAAATCCTGCAAGATGAAAGCTCAAGAGGACTTATCGAAGAAGCCATGAAAAATCATTCACTAAAAGATTGCAACTTGTTCTTTCAAAGATTGCCTGACAACAACAGACATCTCATGTATTCAGAGGAATATGAACAACGATCGTTTGTCTTTTATGCCACCTGTACCGAAGACAATGGGGAAGCGCATCAGCAATCCGACAGATGAAAAATTAGGGCCGCGATAAATGTTTTGTGTTGCATAACGATTCGCAACTTCACGTTACTTAGCTAAAGCAGGGCATATTAGATGGATGGTACCATGAACGTTTATCCATGGATGGTACATTTCAATATGCTCCAAAATTTTTCTTGCAATCATTTACCATCCATAGCTTATTAAATGGGAATTACGTGTCTCTTATAATCTGTGTTCTTCCCGACAAACGCATAGAAACCTACGTCACTTGACTCAAAGTTGATTTCGCAAAATCCAAAAACTTAGTTTGGTAACCACTTACAAGAGGGGAGATTCCCACGGCAAGTGGCAGCACCACTTATTTGGCTTGCCATTTTTGGACCCAAAACGATTCGGCGATTGTTTTGTCAACGATTTCATGAGGAAATCCACAACCTGCGTTCATTTATGAAAATGGCCGATTATATGGTAGATAACTACCTAAGTAATAAGTATCTTTTCCCTCTAACTGTTTGGGCACCCCAGTCTAACCATAAACATTATACCAAAAATCCATGCGAATAATTTCATTCCCATTTTTCCAACTGTTTTTAATAAATATTTTCATTATAAAGTTCACTACTGAAAACCTATGCAACTGAATTTTCAGATCTCAAAACCGTTTAAATTTAGATTCTAACTCGATGCTATATACATATATACACACATATATATATATATATATATATATATATATATATATATATATATATATATATATATATATATATATTGTTATATATAATTCATTTTATCAGCCAAAGATAAAATTAAAATTACTAAATAGACCATCTAAATAAATTTTCAAGATATCCTGGAGAGTTGTTATGCTATGTAAAAATACAAAATAATATTGGTTTGCTCTTAATATATTTCAAAGTATAAAATATAATAATTCAAAATATTTCAACTGATAAACTATAAAAGATATTTCGAAGAAATGAAAGTCCATTATCTTTGGATTACCTGTAGTAAACAAAAATTTAAAGATATGCATAAATTATTTTCTTTGTAAAATATATTTGAGTGAACGTAGTAAAATAATGAAACAATGAAAGTGGATTTTCCAAATAGACTTGTACGCCGATACGGTGAATAAGACAATAGAATCGAAATATTTAAAATGTATAATTCTCCGTTAGTTTTTAAGAATTTGTAGAACCGATTAGCATGTTAATAGTTTTTAGGAAATTTATAATTGTAGGTAAAATTATTTGTTTGTTATCTAAATGGTGGATGGGGATACGTATGACGAGCTTTGATTGGAGGCGATTAAAAAAAGGTGGGATAGCTATGTAGGAATGAGAGTTTAGCTAGATTTTTGAGGGAGAAAAAATAATCAGTTGTTTTCCAAGGGTGCAAGGCGAACAGTCCTTGTTCTTTGGCGGTTCCCAAGCATTAGAAGTAAATGTTTGTTTTCGTGGACTAAGTGTATCTTGACGGAAGCTGATCCAGTAAAATATTGTAAGTCATACTTTTCTATTTATATATTCCAAGAGTCACTGTTCAGGCCGGAACGAGAGATTCAGATTCAGAAGAGGCTAGCATCTTTTGAACGATACGTGCATCTGAAGGAGATCATTGAAGACGAGAGGCTCGCAATAATTAGTTGTAAGATTACTGATTACCTAGGGAACTGCTAAGAATAGATAGTGTAGGCTACAAGGAACAAGGATTTGGACAACTCATCATCAGGGAGATAGTTTTTTTTTACCATTCGTCAGTTTTTCTTTATCAACAAAGTTTTTTTTAATTGCTTTAGAAAAGATAGAAATATTTATCAGGAGATATAGAACAACAATTTTGATTTGAAATTATAATTTATATAGTATATAACATTAAATTTTGAAGGTTCACGTACGTAGAACAAAATTTTGATAATCATTATATGAGATATTTTTTGTTGAAGATATTTGAGTGTGAATTTTATTTCAATATATAATTTTGTATCATTATATGTTTTTTATTATTCCGGTATTCTCTAGACCTTACCTATCATATGTAAAACATAGATATTGAAGCACGAATATAACCCTGAGATAAGAGAATTAAATAGTGTGATAAAATCATAATTGCTTCATTTAAATAAGTTTAATTAATTAATTAACTAGCTAATTAATTGCTTGGCGAACTTCTGACTTTTAATATCGTATTAATATATATATATATATATATATATATATATATATATATATATATATATATATATATATATATATATATATATATATATATATATATATATATATATATACCAGATTTTACAAACACCAGTTAAGTCTAGAGATATGTTCTAGCAATTATTTTTTAAATAAAAAATCTTAATTACATATTTTCATAAAAAACCAATAAATACATTTCTCGTTACAATTCTACGCGTATAGTTTTGATCATACCTATATGATCAAAGTAAAAAATATTTTATTAATAGCATATTTTGTGTTCGTCTGATCCGTATCGCAAGTAATAACCTGCGATCATCCAATAAAGAATGTAAAAAATGCACCTCTTGCCAATTACCATTGAAAACTGGAAAATAAGCACGACCTCTGACCTCTCTGCGAATCCCGTACAGTTGCTAAATTACGAAGAGAGCTATTGGTGCGTGTGATCCTTCGATAAGGATAAACGACTGGCGGTTTATTTCGGAGTAAAAAGATCGGTAATTTAATTGCTAAATGAATTTTTGTTAAATATCGAATTTCTTTTAAAAAGTTACATTTTTATTCACACGAAGAGTGATTTGGTTTTTTCTAATTAATTACACCGTTAACAAATAACCAGCAATGTTAAATGCCTTTTTGATTCCCGCTTGTTTTTAATTGATTTTAAACTGTACCGTTAGTTTGATAGTTATCTGTATCATATATACGTTACGGGTAAACCCTGAAATTTGATAAAACTAGTTTTTCTCGGATATTGTGTGTATTATCCAAATTGGCTGGATAATAGGCGAAGAAAATTGATAACTTCTTGATTCATTCGGGCCATTCTAGATATATCCAATGTCAAATAGATAAAGCAGTACACTTTAAACTTGGGTATAATTAACAATACGTTTAAATTTTATTTGCTTTTTTTTTATTTTATTAAAAATCTACTACACAATTATTGTACGAAAATATAACTAAGCACTGAGAACTTGCCAATTATAAAACAAAAATTAATCTATGTTAAATTTTTAAAAAGTACAAACATAAAACATAATTGTATAATGTCAGGTTTATAAAAAAAAGTGCTTATTGAAAATGGCAAATTGCCGAAATGTTTTAACCAATAGTTAAGTATATTTTAATCAATAGATTCGTCTATTTTTATCTCCATGATCTTTTTTGGAAGCATAGCTTTCTTATCACAGCATCAAAATAAAAAACATTAAGTAAAATAAAATAAAATAAAATTAACCATTTTTTAAAGAGAATAAACCACAATTTAAATTTAAAATAAGTTTTTTTTAGGTATATATTTTACAAAATAATACAATCTAATCGTATCGAATCGATTATCAAATAAAATCGACTATCGAATTAAATTTTCTATCGAATCAAATCGAATTGAATCAAATATAGAATCGAATCGATTATGGAATGAAGTCAATTATTGAATCGAGCCGATTATTGAATCGAGTCGATTATCGAATCGGATCGATTATCGAATCGGATCGATTATCGAATCAGTTATCGAATCGAATCGAATCGAATCGAATCGATTATTGAATCGAATAGAAATAAAATAAAATAAAATAGAATAGAATAGAATAGAATAGAATAGAATAGAATAGAATAGAATAGAATAGAATAGAATAGAATAGAATAGAATAGAATAGAATAGAATAGAATAGAATAGAATAGAATAGAATAGAATAGAATAGAATAGAATAGAATAGAATAGAATAGAATAGAATAGAATAGAATAGAATAGAATAGAATAGAATAGAATAGAATAGAATAGAATAGAATAGAATAGAATAGAATAGAATAGAATAGAATAGAATAGAATAGAATAGAATAGAATAGAATAGAATAGAATAGAATAGAATAGAATAGAATAGAATAGAATAGAATAGAATAGAATAGAATAGAATAGAATAGAATAGAATAGAATAGAATAGAATAGAATAGAATAGAATAGAATAGAATAGAATAGAATAGAATAAAATAAAAAATAATAAAATAAATTAAAGTAAATTAAAACCATCGCTCCTTGCTAAGACTATAAGAAAGCTTTGCTTCCTCTCCTCGGTCACTCCCATAGGGACACATCGCATTTTTCCCTTTATAATGCTCATAGATTATTGTCATTGACTTTTTATATCTCTATTTTTCGTTTTGTTGAAAGACAGGCGAAAAGGTTTTTTCTAGTAATTTTATAGTCGATTATTAGTATTATTATTTTTTAAAAATGTATTAACTATGGATCATGTAATAACAGCAAGTATGAATACAATTATTCGAAAATGCAGACTACCTGTTGTGGAAAAAGTTTATTCTCGTATTTTGTTTTGTATTGTAGGTTATAAAGCATTGAGCACACCAGAGAAAGACAGAGCATGATATAGAGAGAACACATAGCAATCGGCAGATAACAAATTGTTCGGGATAAACATTAATTTGATAGATTATCCGCACTGTTTATCTCTAAAGGCCGTTGTAATTGGCTCACAAAGGAGCAACCGAGTGAGTAAAAGAGGAATAGGTGTACTTTGAGTATAAGAGTGAAAGAGATGGAGTATACAGGGTGACTCCAGCAGAATTTAGCTAAAGAATAATTAGAGCAAATCGTGGAATATTTTAATTTTGAAATGGTATTAATGCAATTTACCAAAAATTTTAATTTAATTTTTTATGTCAGATTTAGCTATCTTTAAAGTTTTTATACTTTAAAATATGATTTTACACTTTTTAAATTGCAAAATCAGAGATTTTTTATAAATTGACAAGGAAGAAAATAAATTATTACAAGAAAAAGAAAAGAAAGCAATAAACTATATTTAAAGCATTAAAAAACACTAAAAAACAACAAATAAGGAATTACTGTAAAATATTATATAATATATTGCAGATTGTAGATTTTAAAGAGATCTCTTGGTCTCCAATACCTTTTCACACTGCGACCTGTAAGATCTTTTTTGCCTGTCCTATACATATGCATATGTTTTGGTCCAAAACTTCTAAGAAAGCTCTTTATCCCTTTCGGAGCTTCGTTTGTACTTAATCAGGTATTAAAAAGAACTGTTCCAAATATTTATGACGGTTATATTACACTGCAGTTGCAGGCAATAAGTTTAGTTGTTTTCTGTGCACTTTCGCAAAATCTACATTTTTCCTACTTTGTGAGTACTCTGATTTCAGTTTTGTGTAGTTCTAAAAATCTTTTTGTAGCGCGCAGAAGCAGGCTCTAGAAATAGAACTCAACTATGCCAGTGAATCCTACTCTCACGTCCTCGAAGATTTTATCGAGTAACCGTTGGGTATATGTCGTACGTTATGTAGTAGACGAAAGAGGGTAATCGGCGAGTTTTCAGAGCCTTTAAACTAGAACTTTTCGCTTAACCCTATATAAAAATTAAGACGGCAACTTCATCACCAGACTATTTAGGTACGGGTTGGTAACCTTCAGTAGTAAAAATCTAACTGCTCGTAATCTTCTTCAAACGTCGGACGGATCTCACAGAAATCGACCAAGGTTAGTTATGCCCGGTTTACATTATTTCAGTCCAGTATTTCAGTCGAGTAGTGGAATGCCACTAGTATAATGTGAACCTGCACTAAAATGTACCATTTCAGTTATCAATCCAATACAGTTGATTGGACATTTAATTGAATTTTTTCATTCCAGTTTGCCCATTCCCGCGCCCCTGGAATAGTGTAAAAGGCCAATCCAGTACTTAATTACACATTTTACCAGTCATGAAGCATTGTCACTATAATGTTACCGATCTTACAGCTTTTGAATGACTCGAATAATGTGGACTACGAGTATATGATCCAGTTCGCTAGACTGGATTAACTACTATTGATTACTGGACTGGAATAATGTAAACGGGTCATTAGGGACAAACGATTTGGCATAACTAATAGGCAGTAATTGCGACATGATATGTACGGAGTTTTTTTATTTTTTTTTAATTGCCAATAAATTCTGGCAGACAACGGTGGGAAAAATCTCTTTTAGACATCTAACGTCACGGAGCAAGACACCCTGGCATCTTTCGGCCGAGTAGGATACTAGGCCAGAAGACCCCAGAGTAATGCCAGAATAACCGTGTTCTGGCTAAAACCTTACCCACCGTTCTAGAGTAGTGGTCTTAACACTCAATGAACAACTAAAATCCTTTTATTTACCGTTACTTTTAAAGAAAAATAACTATATTATATTAAGGAAAAACTTACAAATAACCATACCTATCAACGTAAATCAGAAAAAAATTGTTTAAGAATTGCCTATTACCAAAAAAAATCAAAAAAACGAAAATTTTTTCGTGAGGGCATAAATTAATTTCGGTACTTAACGGTTCTTGGCTCTCGAGAAAAAAGAAACAAGATTTCAGATCCCAGGTTCAATTTCCTCCTCTGTCCTCCTGCTCCTTCTTCTTCATCACCCCAGAAATCAGGCAGTTTACTTCTCTCCATTCTTTCTCTCCTCTCATCATTGTGTTTACCACGTTTCTTCCATCCAGCCCAAATCCCATTCGACTCTTGAAGTCTCTCCTCTCATTTGCCCATCTCTGACAGTTAAAAATGTGGGCGAAAGCGTCCGGTACCCCACAACCAGTGCAGTCAGAGGCAGATTTGCCTATTCTATTTGTTAAGGTACCAAAATTACCATGTCCGGTCAGAAACTGCGTTGAGAAGTAGTCGAGTTTCCTGAACCTACATTCCCACCACAACTTCAGATCGGGAATAAGCTCCTTCGTCCATCTTGTCTCTCCGCTATCATTCGTCCATTCTCTCTGCCACTCCTATCGTCCTCTCTCTGTCTCATTCCTATCTATATTTCTATCCATCCTCCTCGCATACATTCTCGCTCGCTGTTTACACAACAAAACGATCGGTATCATCACTACAATGGCATATAGAGCCTCATTTGACACTGTCCTGTATGCGCTAGATACCCTGAGGAGCATTCGCTGGAAAACTCCATTTACCACCCTTCTTTTGGTGATAAATGGTTCATTGAACGAAACCGAGAACTGAAAGAGGAAAACATAAACATAGCAGTTAAAATTGAACCTAAAAAGAAGTTTAAGGGAGACACAAAAGACTTAATTAATAATTAAGTCTTTTGTGTAATTAATTAATAAATAAGTAATAAGATGATTAATTAATAATTTATAGCGGAGTAGATTTAACAACAATAAATATAAAGAAACAATATTAATAGATAATCAATGGAAAAATAAAATTCAATGTTACACTTAGATCAACGCAAGAATAGTTACTACAAGACTTAAAATAGGAAAAGGGCACCTGGCAATAATAGAAATATATGCACCCGAAGAAGGAAAAAGCGAAAAAACTTAAATATTCTACAAGATATTGCAAAACAAGTAAATAAAATAAATAAGAACGATTATGAATAAAGATAAATATGGGACGTATAAACAAAAATCGAGCACTTGTAGAAATTAATAAAAAATGGAAAACATCTTATCTTGAACATATATTCACACACGAGAGATATAACTTTCTTCAAAATAATGAAAGGAAATATAGAAGTAAAGCATGATCCTGGCAGACGACAAATAATCTGGGTGCGTATCATCATGGATTGGACAAGACTAGGCTTACAAACCTTAATAATAAAAGTACAGGATAGAGATGAATTTACAGAAGTCATCGCCACCCTCCATTACAGACGGAATATCCAGAAGAAGAAGAAGAAAAAAAAAGAACAATTACCTTATCATAGGAAGAGAACTAAACGCCAGATTAAAACACCCCAGGTATAACGAACTAAAAATCAATAACAGATTTTAGAGAAAAACGATAATCATATATATACATGGAACGCGAAGAGTTATGGATCTATAATAGATTACGATTGTAAATAAAAAATTAAATACAATAATGCAAGACGTAATAGTAAACTGAAGAAATGATATAACCTAGTACCATTTTTTAGTTATATCTAATATAATATTACTAGCTACACACCACCAACACAAAATTATCAAATAAAGAAGTATATAAAATAGATCTATTTCCAGAGAATAGCATTAAATAAATATACCAATAATGATTACAATAGTCTTTACAGACATTTACGTTAAAAAAACATAAATCAAGAATAAAAAAACGTAAAGGAATGCATCACAATAGCCGCAAATGAAGCAATCCAAAGGAAAAAAAGTTTAAAAGAAAATTCGGTCTAAGAATTTGGACAGAAGACATTGAGAATGCAATAAAAGAAACACATAAGGCGTACTTGAATACTCTCCACAACTATACACAAGAAGCTAGATTAGATTATGTAGAATAAAATACTAAAGCAGAAGATATTGTCAGAAAGGCACATCAGGGGTCTTGGGATAGATGTATATCCAATATTGAAAACGACACACACAGAAGACAGCATAAATAAGTAAAGACTGTCTACTTAAGACATATCCCTAATATTTAGATGTGTAAAAAGTTGAAGACCTACTACTGCATAAATAAGCGTTGTATACACATCTTTTTAACAACAAGCCTTGTACCAGTTTATAAGTACCGTTTATATATACTTGCTCAAACCATACATGAGTAATATTGGTATTTTTGCAATAAACCTGGTAGAACTCTTTTAGTTATGATATGTAATTGTTTCAGGATTTTAATTTTACTTGTCCGGGAGACCTGAAGATAATCAGAAAACTGTAGTAGTCGAAACCAGTAGTGATAAGTTATTAAAATATATATGAGTAAGTCTATTATTTATTTCTACAAACCTGTTTAAAATGGACCGACATGTGCAACCAATTCATTATTTCATAGTAAATAATCTAATCCACCCTCGTCCCTTGCAGACAATTGCATAAAATATATATTGTTAAAAATTTTAAACTAGTGCCACATTGTATACGAAATCAGACTTAAAAGTACAATGTTAGAAGATTTGTTCTAGAAAACTAAGGACCCGCCAATAAAGATAAAATTTTCTCACTAAAAATGGTAACTAACGTCTAAAAAGGTCAAACCAAATTGTATCCATTGTGGTAAAAAACATATTGACCTTCCGAGGTTGTATTTTCGTAAAGGAGATTATCATTACATTTAGGTTTTAAAAAGGGTCCGGTTCAAGTCATAAAATACTTAATAGATTAGATTATTATTATATATTATTAATATAATAATACTTAATACATTAGATCCCTTAGGGTACCACTCAGATTTTCCAATTTTTTTACCAAAACTTACTTTATTTATTATTTCACATAAATTTACTTTATCTAGATATTACTTAATCTTCCACACACAAATCTTTTACACTGATCACAAATTGTTTTTTCTTGTCAATATTTTTTTATTTTTTCTAGTACAAGTGGCCAATTCACGTCCCCCCCTCCGTCATGTTTACAAGTATTTCTCAGTTACTCAGAGCTGTTTTTACATATGAAGGAAGATTCCTGCATGTGGCACGTTTGTTTATATTGTTTCTAGCAAGTTCATCTCCTAGTTGTAACAAAACCATTCGTCGACGAGAACGAATTAGTTTTTTCCAGCTAGGATTTTTTTCATTCCATATATCGATCGTTCGGAAGAAAAGGGTTACATCTCAAAAATGTTCATTTCTCAATTTATTTCATTAAACTAACTAAAAAGGTGCCTACTGTTAGGAACGCATGAAGTTTAGAGAGAATCTTTACTACCAGCCAAAAGATGTCCGCATGTAACACTGAGATTTTTGCATTTTTCGCAGAATATTTTGTACAAGATCATTGTGTCTCACTTTGTCACCGTTAGTGTTGTGTAGTGTTTCAAATATTTAGGAGAAAGAAGATACATTCGATATTGTTGCAAAAAGTAAGTAGTAAATGCATGTAAATTTTACAACGAAACAGATACATCTCAGAATGTTACAATCTTGGATTAAATTAACTATTTCGCGTTTGTAACAAAGCCGCAACATTTTGTTTTGTAACTGTTTTGAACCAATTTTTTCATTCAATTTATTCACATACTATGTTTTATGTCAAAATGTAGCGCTTTTCTTGATTGATTTTTAAATAGTTACTGTAAAATTAGGACATGTTACACTTTTGGTAGTTTTTTCAACAAAAATAACCAGTTTAGAGAACTTATTTTATTTTTAGCATCACGTAGTCTTAAATATGGCATATACAAACCGAACCCAAAAGATACTTGCCGGGTGTCATCCTAATTTACTATAAGATTTCAAAGCGGATATGCCCAATTTGTTAGGTGGTAACGTCGAACAATCTGAAAATGAAAATGTATTGGTTGAAGACGTTCCAGAAATAATGCAATATGGGAACGAAGAAATGGATCTATTAAAATGCAGTAAAAATTGCTCGGTCAATACTGATGCTAGCAGTCAAATATTATTAGATAAATTTACATTATTATATTATATTTCCTTATTGACTTATTTTACTTTAAAGACATACCAGAAATAATGCACTATGAGATCGAAGGAATTGATACATTGAAAAGCAGTGAAATTTGCATAGTCAATAAAGATGCTATTATTTCAAAGGAAAAAGAGCAAGAAACTTTACACATTACAAGGGTGTCCAATTCAAACAAGAACGTTAAAGGTAAATTGAAGTTTTAAGGCGATATTGTGTTTATTAACTTAATTTTCATTTTAGATGTCCAGAATTTGGTTATAGAAAAAAGACAAAATTGTTCATTTGCTTCATCTACCAGCAATTCATCTTCGTCATCGAACTCTTCGTCAAGTTCATCAACAAGTAGTAGTGACTTAGATTCTGAAAATGAACTGTTTGGATCTGATGACAGTGTTAAGGATCCACCCTTTATTAAATCGTCATCAGATTCTGATGATATTGATTCAAGTAGAGAAGCAGAAAATATTAAGCTGTCAAAAAATAGAAAATTACTTGATCCGTCCAAAACAGAAAAAAAAAGGAAAAAAACGATTGAGAAATCTATGCTTATGGCAAAAAAATATAGCAAAACAGTTGAGAAATAGCGGCCAAAGTTATGTTGGCTTAATTAGTGTAAAAACTGAAAATGGTAGTCAAAAAAAATTAAAGAAAAACGCCCAAAAAGAATGCTGAAACCACCATGTAGTGAAAAGTGTAAACTACAATGTTCACAAAAAATAGATGAACAGCAGCGATTAAATATTTTCAATGACTACTGGGGATTACAAGATTTAGAGAAACAAAGGCATTATATTTCATCGAATATGCAAGGTGTAAACCCAAGGTACAAATACAGTAATGCAGCTAATCCAAGAAATCCTAATAATGCATCATACTCTTTTATCATCGATAATAAAACTACGTGTTTGCAAGTATTTTTTTTTTAGCTACACTGTCAATCAACAATAGAGTCATTCAAAGCGTTTTAAAGAAGCAAAAAGTTTGCGAAAGTGGAAAAATTGTTGAGACTGATAAGCGCGGTACACATAACAACCACTATAAAGTAGACGAAGAAATAAAAAGTGGAATAAGAAGCCACATAAATTCGATACCTCGAATAGATAGTCATTACTGTAGATCGCATACTTCTAAACAATATACTGAAGGAAGCAAAACTCTTGCAGATCTACATCGTGACTATCTTAAAAGTTGCGAAGAAAAACAACGACCAGCGGCAAACTATCACATGTACCGAAAAATTTTTGAGGAGGAATTTAACATTGCCTTTTATATACCCAAAAAAGATCAATGCGACCTTATTTTGCAATTTAAAAATTCCTGTATTATTGAACAGCAAAATATTTTAGAAAAATATCAGAAACATTTGAAAGAAAAGGATTTAAGTCGCAAAGAAAAAGATAATGACAGAAATACTACAGAAAATATTAAAGTAATTGTTTTTGATCTGCAGGCAGTTTTGCCTTGTCCTGTAGGAGATACTGCAGCTTTCTATTATGTTTCAAAGCTTAATGTACTAAATTTTACTTTGTATGATATTAAAAACCACCAAGGTACTTGCTTCATGTGGCATGAGGGCGAGGCACAAAGGGGAGCTAATGAAATATGTTCCTGTCTTTTTAAATTTCTAGAAAATATAAGCAATCAAAATGAAGAAGATTTAAATGCAATACTTTATTCCGACAACTGTACAGGCCAAAACAAAAACAAATTCATAATATCTCTTTATATTTATGCAATACTAAAATTAAATATAAGTTCAATCACCCATAAATTTCTTGTTTCCGGCCATAGCCAAAATGAATGTGATAGTGTACACGCGACAATAGAAAAGGCAATAAAACTATACAGAAAATCAAGCCCTATTTACGTTCCTGATCAGTATGCTTGCATTATGAGATCAGCAAAAAAACCGGAAAAACATATAAAGTAAACGAACTTTGTTTTAAGGATTTTATGGATTTAAAAAAATTAACTTCTGACTTGTTTGTGAATATCCCTAAAAATGTAAAAACTTCGTCATTTAGGGTAATCAAATTAGAAAAAAACAATTCAAATACATTATTTTATAAAAATTCTTCTGAAGATACAGATTTCTGCCAAGTGGAAATTATTAGTTCGAGAAAAACTGTTAGTATAGAACAAATCAAGTTGTGTACTTCTTCTTTTCAAACCCTTTCCAACGAACTATCGCACGACCCCCATTGCCATTTAAAAAATCTGAGGAAGAGCTGTCAAGTGAAGGGGATGAAAGGGGTGAAATTTTTTTTATGTTATAAAATACCTCTATTAAAATAAAAATTGACGGGTCCGAGCGTTTTTCATCTTATATATATACGTCGCTTTTTTAAACTTGTTAATTATTTTTTAAACATATCATTTAATGTTTTAATGTTTAACCAGTACTTATGTCGAAAGTTTTTATGTAGTTATTGTAATTTTTGAATAAATTATTTTATGTAGAATAAAACTCCAAAATATTACACCCTGTATTCGCGTAACAGAGAATCTCTCTATCCATATTCCACTCAACGAGAAAGCTGATATCAGGTCTCTGTGATATATCCGTTAATTACTGAAATCGGCAGTACTTTGAGGGTTGCTCAACGTTTGTCGACTGCGCTACGTACATTATCTTATTGCTGATTGCCAAAATGCTGCCTCAATAACACCGATCTAGGCGAGGATTACTGAAATAAAAATTGCTTATATATTTGGACAAAGTAATTGTAATTGGTAAGAATAAACACAAGTCAAAACAATAGAACAATATCCAATAGGCCGTGAAAAAGGTGAATTTACAGTTGGTGTCATATTTAGATATTGAATAAAAAGTTGTTTAAAAATTTACATAATTTTCGTTTTGAATTGCTTATTAATTAAAAATCGGCTAACGCTTTTAAAAATATTTTTACAAACATTGTTTTATTCTTTTGGTCATTAATATGAAAGTGTAAGAGGAAAGTAAAATAGAGTTAGAGCACACCGACACTGGTTTGACAAGTAATAATTATGTATATTGTTATATGTCTATGGACACATGCTTTAATAACTCACACAACTAACATTTCAAACCAGTAGCATAGCGCGCTAGCTGTCATTTATTTTATCTTTTATATCTCACGGTTTCAACAGCTGGCAACTCTAATTTCGACCATTTTTTTAGACAACCTTATATCAACATATTAAGAAAAAAATTAGCTTTAATTTGCTAAAAAGATATGCATATATGTCATCAGCAGCGAATTTTATTTAAAATATAAATGAACGAAATAAAATTTTTGTCAAAAATTAATTACTATTCATTGAATTAAAAAAATATTTGTGCCCAAATATTTTTGACTGACATCCTATTATCAATGTGTTCTCCTAATTTTAAATGTATGTAATGGGAGTTTGATTAAATACATTATGAACATAGTGATCTTGCAGTGGGATCGGGCTATTAGTTTCACCCCGCAAAAAATAATTGTATACGTAGCAACTAGGTACATGTTCAGAATATTTTATTTTGTGTTCAGACTCGTATGCAGACGCGCGGGATTTTTATACAGTGTTGAACTAATTTTTATGTAAAGGGTGATTCATTTAGAGGTACTTTTTTTGGTGGGGATTTGATGGGAGATCATGCATGAATACTGCCAAGAGACCAGGAGACCGTTATCGTGCCATGATAACAGACTATTTGGTACCCGAAATTGAAGTTCGTGGTCTCGGCGACATTTGGTTCCAACAAGATGGCGCCACTTGGCATACAGCCCGCGAAAGCAGGCTTTACTGCGAGAACGATTCGGTGAACAAATTATTTCACGCTTTGGACCAGTGAATTGGCCGCCTAGATCCTAGAACATCTCACCTCTAGACTCTTTCTTTGGGGCTACCTAAAGTTAAAAGTCTACATGAATAAACCACATACGACTGAGGCATTGGAGGCCAATATTACTCGAGTTATTGGTGCAATACCAATCGAAATGCCGGAACTAGTCATCGAGAATTGGAACTTCAGAATGAACAAACTTAATCGTAGTCATGGACAACATTTAAAAGAAATTATCTTTAAGAAGTAATTGTAAAGAATGATTCTTTTGTATTGTAATAAATATTTTTAAATAAAATTTATTCTTTTCATTGTATTTTCTTGTTGAAAAAAGTACCTCTAAATGAATCACCCTTTATTTTACAATATTGTATATTTTGCTTGTTTTAATAGCAAAATATCATTGGTTTTTATAATTGGTTTACTAGATTTTAAATTTTTATTAACTAAGGCTATTTCGTATTTTGATAACATTTTCCTTTTGTGAATTTTCGATTTTTACTTTTTATAATTTTTTTTTAACTTTAACATAATGACGGTATTAGATGTTTTGATACAGGGCAGTGACAGCCGCTTACACGTATTTCGACCTCTTTAGATCTCCTCAGAGCGGTATAGCCACTTCTCTGAACCAAAACAAAAATCTTTCCTGTTCTAGACAATAGTTATCAAAATAACTATATACGGACGTAACTACGCCATCTAAAATTTGAATTCGGTTTCGCCAGGTAGAAATCGTTTGACTTCTCTTTTTGTTTTTAGATGGCGTAGTTACGTCCGATATAGTTATTTTGATAACTATTGTCTAGGACGGGAAAGATTTTTGTTTTGGTTCAGAGTAGTGGCTATACCGCTCTAGGAGACTTAAGGAGGTCGAAATACGTATAAGCGGCTGTCGCTGCCCTGTATCAAAACAAAAATCTAATACCGTCATTATGTTTTATTACTTTACTTCGGTTGGAGTACCAGAAACTGAATTCACTACGAATTTTGACCATGATGAACGGCATATGGAATGCAATTTTAGATTCCGTTGCCGAATAATTTATCAAGCTGTTTGCTTCGCAAGTTTTAGGAAGCACAGTGGTAAAAATTTGAATTTGGTTTCGCCAGGTAGAAATCGTTTGATTTCTCTTTTTGTTTTTTTTTTTAATTCCTTAACAAATTTTACACTTTTCATTTGCCCCGTAATGATATATTTTTTTTTATTTTTCAGGCTAATCCCAGAAAATGAGCATTTTTTCTGCAGTAGCGATTCCAACTAATGTAAACTTTTACCACATATACTATTTACCTTTATTACGAAAAAATTGTGGTCGTCCGTAACATTAAGGCTGTCTCAATAATTTTATATTACTTTACTACTAATGTGCTTTTTAACATTGGGTGTATTAAATAAAAAGAATTATTGCTTTTACTTCTTCGTATTTAAGTATTTACTTAATAAGTTGAATAAAAAAACAGTAACTAATTTATGTAAGAGAGTTTACTTAGAGCAAATAGTAATCTCTGTTATTTACATGTAGTTACTGAAAGTTTAAGGTTATACATAAATTTTTTCAGTTCTGACTTCTTTTTAGTTGAATAAAATATTCTATATACTAAATAATATTCTACTATTAGTAATACCTTAATATTTGTTAAGGGATCTCAAATCAATACTTACGCCAGTAAAGTATGCATACCTACACCAGTAGAGTGGTGGTTCCAAACATTTTTCGTTTATTATAATTATGGTTGACCTTATAATAAATGTTCGTAACAATAAACACTACAAGAAGCGAAAAAGCATAATTTCCAGTAAATCTTAGGTTCTATTGCGTTTTGAATGCGAAAGTATAGACCTTCTACCAGATTATTTTTTGCCACAGCTTGATGAAACCAGCAATACGTTAGTGGTACTGGATTTCAACCAGGTATTGCTGAAGATTTCGATGTTCACCATACGACGCGACGGTGTGTAAAACCATAAATAATGTTGTTGACAGAATTTTTAAGAAATCACATTAGTAGATAAAATTTCAGTTTGATCTGGAAGGTATGGAAGAAGCAAGGATAAAATGGACAAATCGATTCCAAATACCTACAGTCATTGGTGCACTTAATTGTACTCATGTTCAAATTAAAAAACCTTCAGAATTTTGTTACCAATTTTTTAATAGAAAAGGATTTTTTAGCATAAATGTACAAGTAACGTGTGATGCAAACGAAGTAATTACAAGTGTGGACACTCAGTGGCCTGAAAGTGTTCATGATTCGAGAATTTGGAAACAGAGTTCGATTTATCAAATTATACATAGCTGTAGAGGCAATTTTTGCCTTCTTGGAGATAGTTGATATGAAATTGCTCCGTGGTTATTATGCCCATTCAAAAAAAAACCCATAACAGAAGCGGGGAATTAATTAATATCACTTATTTCAGAGAAAGGGTGATAATTATTGAAAGAGTATTTAGGTAGATAAAGCAGATATTTCCTATATTAGGGTCTAAAGTAAGAGTATCTTAGGCAAAAGTTCCAAAAATCATTGTTTGTTGTGCTGTTTTGAATAATATTTGCAGACATCTACGCAATGATTTTGAGTTTGCCGAAAATAAACTGAAAACCCACAGGATCTCCATGATGTACACCACAATGAAGCGGAAGTAGATATCACCCGTCTAAGAGGAGCTGCAAAACGTCAAACAATAGTGAAAACAATATTTAAAAAAATAGATTTAACTTGATTTTGTAATTTTGTAGCGTTAATTTGTTTCTTAATTTGTTTACAAATATCATTGTTATTTTTTGTGTCAGACACTACAATATACATATTGATTACAACAGGATTTTGTTATTTTGGTATTTAATACACTGAAACTTTTAATACAAAATTAAGAAAACATATATGAAACTAAAAATTGCAGTACATATTTGCAAACTACAAATACATTACAAGTTTATGTATTCTCGTATTTCTGATACGATGCGGCTACTATCCACTTCTGCTCCAAAACTGTCTACGGTAATTCGATATATGTTAAAACAATTGTAAATTTTTTTATCAGAAGTTTTTCTCTTTGCGCTTGAAATCAAGCAACATTTAATTGTTCAAAAGAACAAGACGTTGCAACTCTTATGTTGATAAACTTTCCGTTTCCTCAGTCTCTAATTTAAATTTCTTGTTCTTTGGGCGTTTTGTCAGCGTTCCTATAGATGAGGGCATTTATGAATTCGTACTAGCCGATCCAGTATTTTCTAGATTATTCGCTTCTCCATTGTTAGTTCCAATGGAACCTCCCCCAGGAATTTTCGTGAACACTGGATTTTTTTAAAATTCAGTATATCCGGAAATTCTTTTTTCCACTCGCGCAATTTTATTTTTTTACCAGTCATATTTTTATCCGTTTTTTTTTCTTTACCTGTCGGCTTTGATGTTATTGAGAATTTTTTTAATTTCTCAATAGTAATACTTGCACCAGAAGCCTTAATAAATAGATCTCTTATCTCGTTCCATGCCTTTTTTTTATTTTTAACCATTGCTTGCTTGTAACCAATGGAAACATTGATTTTTTTTTAAACTATATGATTTTTCAATATTTTTACAAAAATATAAGCCTGTGACAGCCACTCTCGACAGGCAATTCTTCCTCACTTGACGACGACACATGATTAAAAAAAATAGGTATGACACTAAAATTTAACTGACGTTAATGTACTACGCAAAATATAAACGACGTTTAGAAACTTGTTAAAACTTTTCTTGCAAATATAAATAACCTCATAAGACAATTTTAAAAGTAAATACTTACAAGCATTAGTTAACACTTATAAGTAGTATATACTTTTTCAGAATATTTTTTCAGTATTTACCTTATCAGAAAAACTTACTTTTATTCAAATATAAATAAGTAATATTTTATCCTTATGTTTAAAAGATACTACTGTCTTCTTAGGTAACACTTGTTTTTATTTAATAGACACATTGAATAGTAGGCCTATTTTAAACCCATAATGACGAGGATTTGTACATTTCAGTTAGTTCACCGATGTGGCAATAAAAGACATTCTGTAAAAGATTTTGTTTTTTTGAATTCGCCAGTTTATAAAATTTTAATATCTCATGTAGGTTTTCTTTGATTTTTCTGACAATAAAATTTTTATATACTTTGAGCCACTATGGAGTTTAGGTTTTTAAACGTCATTGTCAATGTCAGCTCACTTCATTTTTTTAAGTGACCAATGATTGTTGGTACTGCCAATTACGTGGCCGTGAATAATATGCGATATCACTCATGACCACGTGACTAAAAAGTTGATAGTATTTCATTTTGTTTTATATTCGTATTTTATATTGTTTTTTTCGTTTATTAGGTAATAAATCTAATGACACTGCCTATGCTGCTTCACTGGCCAGTAGTGTGGTCGTAACAAATTATTCCTCAACACTACCAACTATTTCATTTTAAAATTTAATTGTGTAATATGGCTTATAATTAATTTTCGATTAACCTATTTAGAACTGCTATTACAATATCCAAATAGTATAGGCGTGAACGCTTATGCTTGAGATGGCATATGCTAGAAATGGTAAATATTATAATATTTAACTACGTTACGTGCATGACCTATATACCCATCTTGACACGGTTTAAAATAAAAAAGAAAAAATTAGCAAAAAAACTTAACCTTACCTTGCTGAGTATTAAATGATAAAGATAATAAATCGGAATTCAAAAAACACACAGTTGCAGCCACTAATGTAATTTTAACTATACACTCCAACAAAGTATTTCGCGCCGTATCATCAAAAAGAACACGAACACAAATGCATTGTGTTAATCAGTGCTTTCAGCATAAAGAGTAGATACTTCTTTGATTACTTCCAAGAAACCGAATTGTTTCTTACGCTAAATAGAGGCTTTGGCGAAAATCAAATATAAAAAATAAAACAAGTTATTAAATAAGTCAAATCGTATTATAGAGATGTCATTTATTCTCTGAACATTAATAAGACTAGATAATAAAAAATATATTACCGGCAAAGTTTTTTATTAACAGAACAAAAGAATTCCGTACAAAAATTTTGACCTTGTAAGAAAAATAAAGAAATTATGTCTGTACAAAGAAAAACAAAGTAATATGCTATAATATATATATATATATATATATATATATATATATATATATTATTATAATATTATTACTTATATTATTACTACTATTATTATATTATCCGTATTATTACTTATATATATGCTATAATATATAAGTAATAATACGTAATAAAAGATATTAAACATGATTAGAATTGTGTAAATATAGCCAAAATTTTCAGGATAAATAATCGATTCTAGTAGAAGTACTAATTAAAGGTGATATAATAAATGAAATGTAGAAATATGAAACTGGAGTATCAACCGTTCTCAAAAAGTTTGGAAACGGAAATAAAAAATATAACATTATCATCCAAGCCGTCCAAGAGACACATCTGATAGAATGTAATAGGATTTATATTTATCTTCTTTATGAGAGGAAACTAAGATAAAATATTTTTTTTATTTAAATTTACGTGTCTCAAAACGAAAGGCTATGGACACGGTTACAAAATAAGGACTACGATATATTTAAAAAAAAAATTACAATGTCTTTGAGAAACATTATCACATTATTGACGTTGCTAGTGGAACTAATAGTGGCTGTTAGTTCTTTGTTCTGTTGTTCCTCAAGTAACCATATGTAAGACGGCAATCTCCAATTTTGAGGCTTCTTACGACAACTTTGTCCTTTTTACATATATTTTTAAGGTAGGGACTTCGTTGACTGCGTTGACTATCATGCGATCGATTAAAAAGTTTTTGGTAGGTTCTGAAGCACATTTTTGATTGACTGATTTGATTAACATGTTGTCAATCTGCCTCAAGTTGAATAGTTTCTATCAGAATATCAGAACGGGATACCTGTTTATCCGCTTGATCTGCCTTTTTTTCCTATAATATATATATATATATATATATATATATATATATATATATATATATATATATAATATGTGTGTGTGTGTGTGTGCGAAGTTAAATATGAAGTCCAAATGATGTTCGCTGGACAAGTGAGCGCTTTCGTGACAGCATATAATTCGGCTGTGTAGATGCTACAGTAAAATGAAAGATGGTAGCTAACTATAACGTCCTTGGTAATAATGACAGTAGAACAACCTGGTTTTCAACTTTTGAGGCATTTGTGTAGATTGAGTCAAACGGTTTGGTGTGGGTGAGGCGTTTTTTTCTTTCTTTTTTGTTATATCTTAAAAGACTGATGTATATGTGAACAATGTTATATGTTAGAGTATTAGAGTATGATATTGAAGTAATACTGTTTAAATCTGTATTATCTATTAGTTCTTTAGGAAGCTATAGAGATGGTTTTACTGCTCTGGATTTGTTTAGTATTGATTGATTTGATGGCATTGATTAACCCCAGGACTGGATTTTTTAGATTAGAGGCAATGTTGACAAAGTAGGACATAATAAGCCGTTGAAAACGAATATTGGTAGGGGATTTGTTAGCTTCGACTTTCTGTGGGACTGGATCTGAACGCAACAAGACATTTTCGAAAAGCTTTGTTCTAAATGATATTGAGGCAGGGTAGTTGCATGATAATTTTAGATTTATTCTTTTGAGGCAGATACCTTTTAACTCTTGAATATAATATTTCCGACAACTTAATTAAGACAACTTTCTGTCGAATGTTACACCTGAAATGTTTGTTGATGTACTATTTGTAATAGGATTCCGTTTAAGGTTATAATTAAGTCGGAATGATGTTTTTTACTAAAATAAACTATTTTTAATTTTTTAAACGAAAATTTAATCCCAATTCCTTCGGACCAACTGTGAATATCATTTAAAGCAGTTTGAATTAAGGAGCCAGTGGTTCTTATGGTTTTGTATTCACAGGAAATTATTAAATCATCTGCCTATACTGTGTATTTAACTGGTGACTGAAGAAGTGTGTCAATATTTTTTATGCTTATAAAGAATAAAGCAGAACTTAGAACCGATCCGTGTGGTATACCATTTTCTGTAAAATGTGTTGCTGAAAATTTTCCTTTGATAGGTTCTGAAGGTTCTATTTGATAAAAAAGTTCTTTTGGAAGTAATATACCATATAATTATATACCATATAATTTCATATTCTGGTGTGTCTCTAGGATTTCAGATTTTTAAACTGTATTGAATCTTTATAGCTGGCAAAGCCGTGTGTAATTTTAGATTCTTAAAAAATTAGATTGTCTAATGTAGAGCGGTTTTTATTAAATCCTGATCTAGTTTTATTAAAAGAGAACTGCTTTTCGAGATATTAAATAAGCCGTAAATTAATTATCTTTTTAACAGATTACACAATGTACAGCTGGTTTCTAAAAAACCTGATACGTATTTTGTAGTCTATTGAGCAGTGTATTTCTAAGGATAAATTCTTAAAATTTTTTGGATACCCTATTCTGTTCAACCTCAAAAAATGGCTTCACATGTTAGCAAAGAACTAAAAGCAAGAATTGTAACGAAATTAGGTTTGTTGGCAGAACAACAGTTTTAAATATTAATAAAAGATGGAGAGAACAAGAAACTCTCGAAAGAAAGCAAAGTTCTGGAAGACCAAAAATATCTATCGCTCATGAAAATCGTACGCTTTTGGAGAGATAAGAAGAGAAATCCTTTTGAAGATGCGAAAACTGCAAGAATTATGTCACAGTTTCCGGGAATAAAGACAACAACTTGGCGCAGAATTAAATCATCGCGTCTTAGGTAACGAATTGCAGCAAAAAAAACAAGCTCTTACACCACAACAAAAGCAATCAAGATTTATATTTGTTTTAAACCATCAGCAAAAAAATCAAGATTTTTGGGACAGGGTAATATTTACAGATAAGAACATTTTTCAATCTTCTAAAATATGCAAAATTGGGGTGTATAGACCAGATATTACTGGATTTAATCCTCTATATGTTGACAGATATCGAGTAACTAGTCATTTTAGCTCTAATGTATGGGGATGGATTTCATCTACAGGAATGGGAATGGTATTGCGTATTGATGGCAGGTTTGTTGGGCAGACTTATCTGAATATTCTGGAAAACATGTTTCTCAGTGTAGAACAGTTGTCTCCAGAAAATAATTTTATCCTCCAACAAGATAATTGCCCTATTCACACAGCAAATATAATAAACCATTCCCTCCAGAATAACAGCAGCATCGAATCCTTACAGTGGCCCAGCTACAGTCCAGACGGGGCGGGTGGTTATTATAAAACGGTTGTATCGGCGTAATTTTATACCTCGAAATGCTTAGGAGCTGTGACACAATATACAACAGGTTTGGGAAAAGCTCTCTGAAGAAGACAATTTCATAGTTCCTTTCACGCAGATGAACTGAAGACTACAAGCTGTTATCAATGCTGATAGAGATATTACAAAATATTAATTTTATTTTTACATACTTAAATTTAGTATAATTTTTATCTTCCAGACCTTCGCTTGCTCTCGAGAGTTACTTGTTCCCTCCATTTTTTATTAATATAAAAACTTTGGTTCTGGTTATGTTAAAATGTTTTGCTGCCTCTGATAGTACCCAGTTATCTTTTAATTTGGTTACAATTTTTGCTTGAATATATTGTTGAGTTAAGAGTCGTTTGTTTTATTCCTTAATAATAATAAAAATATTAACAACAACCCTATTTTATGTAAAAACTATCATTTATATACTCTTTATAAAATACAGGAATTCAAAATAATATCAAAATTTATACCTTAATAAATATTACAATTTATAAATTAACATATATAATTAATTGGTTGTAGTTTTTTATTTTATTATTTGTCTGTCATAATAAATATAATATAATGTCAGTCCAATCAAATACACTGCTCAAAATGATCAAATCTTACTAAGAGTTTTATCAGTTTTTTTTTAGGAACCAGCTGTACGTACATATCAAGGAGATTGGTCTGAAAGTGTTTACCGTGTTAGGCAGTAACTTGTTGATTGGAATTACAAGCAACTGTTGCAAAAGGGAAGGAAATTCTTGGCTTGTTAATAATATAGCTAATGATTTATATATTTCAAGTACTTTGGATTGTGTATATGAAAGTAAATTTTTAAGTAAATTGAAGCAATCATTTTGGTCCTTTGAGTTTTTTGAGAATGTAAATTCGAGTTCTGGTACAAAAAATGGAAAATTATAATTCATAATTGGAATAAGTTGTATACGTTTTTGTGGATAAAGTATTCAGACTATTTTCTGAGATTTTCTGGTTATCTGTAATAACTTTATTTATGTTTTCCTTAGGAGTGTGTTTTAATATGACTCTTATTTTTTGAAGTGTATACAATATGTTTCATTATGTGTTCTTCAATATTTACTTAAAACATTTTTACATTATTTTATCCCAGAATTGCAGGCAGTATTCAACCATGAAACAGCTCTTTTTCTTGTGGTTTGTAGTGTATGTGCCAATAAGTAATTAAGGTAAAAATATCAAGTAGTTAGTAATTATATCCACGTTTTTGTTTATATCAAATTTAAACAACATTTGTTTGGTTTCTTTTCTAACAGTTTTGCTATAAAGATTCCAGATCATTTTAGAAATTTTCCATTTGGTCCTAGTTTGAATGGGTTTGGAGATATTAAGATGATAATTCGGTATTGGTTGATACCGTATGTCATCTAATGTGTACCAGCAGAGAAGAAAAGTACAACAAGGATCACAAATACTTAGATCATTAGAGGATGTGCTACTGGATTGGACATAAAAGTATTTGCTTAATTAACTTGAGTTGCCAAGATGTGTATTTGGACCCCCTTAAAGGACTATGGTAATTTAACTAGAATAAATGAAGTTGGAAGTCGATTTAATAAATTTGTGATTTAAGTTGGAGATAATCTGTTTGTAATTTAAAAGAATGTAGAAGTTCCATATTACAATTTTATGTGGGCACCAAGCGGTTATTGCTATAGCTTGAAGGCTGGTGTCTAGATGGAATTCTTACTCACAAGTGAGAAGTTCTGATAAAATGAAAACTAATTTAGCTTTTTAGAAAAGGTGGATGAGATTGGGTGAAGGTTTTTTCTTCGGGAGTGAAAAGTCGCGAGAAATATGGTACAATAAAAATTAATCTCGCTTAAACTTTCGTTCAATCATTGCGCAATCTTCAATGTTAGCCCTAGACGATTAATGATTATATTGCACAATTCGCAATATTGCGTAATATAATTGATCGTTTAGGGAACGCTCTAGATCGATTTATAATTATCGTCACTTCGATATAATTAAAACGTCACTCCTTGTCTTCACTTAGGATGTACTTACTCTCCACTTTAAAATTAGACTCGTGCCGTTGGTTGCTTTTTATTTTTAGGGGTGAAAACGACCCCTATTAGAAAAAAATAATATAATTGTAAATTCAAGCAATTTGGAATTATTTAATCATACAGTGACATTAAATTTAGATTTCTTTACTGTTTTAATTTGTTACTTCATAATTTCTACCCTCATAAAAACCACCCTTTGCGAATAAATTCGAATGGTTAAAGCATTTTTTTTCAGTGAAACTATAAATACAATAATTTTTTAATTAAAATGTTATGAATTTATTTTATTTCAATTTAAAAACAACCTTTAGTAGGATGTAAGATTGTAATGATGGATAAAAGTATGTATGTGACTTAATAGCACAATAGTCCATTATGTGTATCTTACAATGCTCCAGTATATGTGTTCTGATATCTCTAGGTTTTTAAGTCATAACTCGGTTAGATTTAAAGCTATCAAGTACTTAAAACAACTATTTTGTAGGTTTTTTTTAAGGACAATAAGACTATGCAAATTAATTTTTTTAACCCTTATTTTTCAAAGGGTTGTAGTTAAAAGGGGTTGAACGAGTCACTAATCACGAATATATGCAAACTTTGAACAGCAATATCTTAACCAATTTTTGTCTTACAGAAAAACAAAAAACCCAATAGGTTAGTAAAGCAAAACCTATATTTTTTTATTCTTTTTTAAGATTTTTTGTATCACGAATACTTTTTAAGTTATTTTGAAAAAACATTTTTTTCAAAATTTAAAAAAAATTTCTCTTACATTAAAACTAAATTTTTTCAAAAATAACGATTAATTTTATTTGAGGTGCTAATTAGAGAGCAATGTTCAAGACGTTTTTACCAAAAAAAAAATGGACCAACTTTATTTTGAGCGTAACTCACTTAGTCTTAATGCTAGAAACTAAAAAAAAACGCAAAAATAAAGATTTTTAAACACTTTTAAAAAATTTTGATGAGTTTTCCCCGAAAAATGTTTCTTTTTTTTGTTATTTCACGTTGAAGTATTCGATATGGAATTTGACAAAAAACCTACTTTTCATAAGCTACCACTCTGCTTCTACTGGGTCTACAGACTTCTAAGTATTCCATTTTTTTGTTTTTTTATAAGCTACGTTTTTGCTAAAAATATTTTTTTCGATAAATACTTTTTGAGTTCTTTGTGAAAAACCGCCTAAAAAAGTGTTTTTTATTTTGAAGAATGAACATTTTCACTTGCAAATAACCCAAAAAGAATTGACTTAGTGAAAAAACTGTAAAATAAAAGGTTCTTAGAATAAGTCAATAAATCCATTTCAGGACGTCTTTTAAACGTATATTTTTCAATTCCAATAAGTGGTGGCTTTCACCCCCAAGTAAAAGCAATCCTGGGCTCAAGTCCAAAAGTGAAATAGAGGGTAAGAGGAACCTAAATCCAAATATTCAAGAAAATCGGTCGTGACAAGGAAAATTACCTCCAAAACGGTCATTTACTGGAATAATAATGAAATGCACTAAGATAATATCACCAATAATATGTGATGGATTCGACCGTTACTTGATGGAAGTTCATTTTATCATGCAATAAAACACTGAAAACTTTTGTTTTTAACACTTCCATAAATTTTGGACTATACTTTGGACCATAGCACTACAGCTATTTCGTCAGACTTTCTTTCTCAAGTGAGCTATTTTTGTTATGCGTCACACTTTATATGATAGCTTAAGGCCTTTATTTTGAATATGAAGAAATTGAAATTGGTTATTAAAAGAATGATTATGATCTAGAAGGTGAAGTGCGTAAGTAGAATCTGTTTTTCTATTATTGAAAACGGTCATTTTCGGAATTTCTATTATTTTTGGGCGGTCGCCACATGTAAGTTTGTATACTTCGCCGTATTAGTGCTTTTTATTTTGGCTTTTGTTGTTCTGAATATATTTGCTTAAGGTATTGTTTGTTCTGAAAGCTGGCATCATTCCTTTCTTTTTTATCTGTTTGGCTATTTATGATAATATCTTGCCTGTATATTTAATCGAGCAGAAAGTACTGGTTTTTTTTTCTGTTGATGGAAACACTTATTTTGGTGCTCTCTTGCGCAGTTTTTGGTTTAAAATTTTGTTTATTATCTATTCGTTGTAGCCATTGTTTACTGCTGTTTGTCGAATGATATTCAATTCTATCTCGAAGTTGTATTTTGACATGGAAATTAATATTAATCTATGTAACATGTTATGATAAGCTGCCAATTTATGTTGTATATAATGGAATGATAAATTGTGTATAGTCGTCTCAGTATGGGTAGGTTTATAGAATACGGAAAACTCATGTTTGTTTTTAAGCCTGATAATGTTTAAATCTAGAAAATTCATGGATTGATTCTGTTATGTTTGTATGACTATAGAGTATATATGAGTATGGAATGAATTAATATAAGATAAGAATTGGTCAAGTTGTCTGTTAGTTCCTGTAAAGCATACCAGTATATCGTCCACGTATCACCACCAATATAAAAACTGTTTGAATAAATATTTTGAATTTCATAATGGATGAAGATTAATCAGTTTGATGCTGTTAGTTTATTAGTGTTGGTCTGTAAATGTTGAAAATTTTTTTGTAGTCTATATGCCCTTTTAGTGGAAGTATCAAATATGTACCGAAAAATAGAACAAGTGGAGACATATACATACCTTGGAACCACAGTCAACACAAAATGGGACCAGTCAACAGAAATAAGATCACGAATTGAAAAAGCGCAAAACGCGTTCAACAATATGAAAAAGTGGTTCACAAGCAAAATCTCAATGGAACTAAAATTAAGACTGATCAAGTGTTATGTCTTCCCGGTCTTGTTCTATAAAGCAGAGGCATGGACCACAACGGAAGCCACCCTGAAGAAACTAGAATCCTTGGAGCTGTGGATATATCGCCGTATTCTTCGGATATCCTGGACAGACCACATCACTAACGTGGAAGTAATGCAGAGAATAGGCAAAAGCAAAGAAATAATCCTCACCGTAAAGAAACGGAAGCTTGAGTACTTTGGACATGTCATGAGGCATATTAAGTACCGGCTGCTACAGTTAATAGTCCAAGAAAGAATCGACAGTAGGAGGGGACCGGGAAGAAGACGGCACTCATGGATGCATAACCTGCGACAATGGGTCGGACTAACATCGACCGAACTGTTCAGAGTTGCCGTAAACAAAGTCAAAATAGCCTTGTTAATAGCCAACTTTCGAAACGGATAGGGCAAAGGAAGAAGATCAAATATGTATTTGTGATTAGTTTTCAATATAACCTATATTTTACAGTATTAAAATGCTACTATTTCTGTACAAAAAAAAGACAAACATATTAAATACATTTATAATTTATTTACTTACATTAACTTGGCTCTAAACGTTACATTTAGAAGACTTGAGGAAAAACGAATTTTAAGTTTTTTTTTTAATTTAATTTACTATATGAGATACTTTGATGTAGTAAAGTAGTTAACGACTTTTTTCTAAAATCAATAATTGGTCAATATAAAACTCACGTCAAACATTTTACACACTATTATGTATAAAATAAAGGACATCACAGTAGGCTGAATTTTAGTTGAAACAAAGATTTACTGTTTCTCATGGTGTCAATTACTCTTAGTTTTTAGATGACAAGTCGAAGCTTTTCCGTAATTCTCTACCCCAATTGTTAGTGGAACGAAAAATAAGGTGGCAATTAAACTCTTTTAGCATTTATACAAGCACGTCAAAAAAAAACAACAATATCAAGGAACAACCAGAACAAAAATGCAAAGATTTCGTACCTTACATAAAAAAATATTATAAATTCAATTCTTCTTCTTTAAGTTCCATCTTCTATCGAAGGTTGGAAATCATCATGGCTATGCGGACTCTGTTGACTGTGGCTCTAACAAGTTCTGCACTACTGCATTCAAACCATTCCCTTAAGTTCTTAAGCCAGGATATTCTTCGTCTTCCCACATTTCTCTTTCCTCGGATTTTGCCTTACATAATAAGTTGTAATAATGCGTATTTTTGCCCTATAATCACATGTCACAAGTACTCAAGTTTTCGTCTTTTGATAGTTAATATTATTTCCGCCTCATTTCCTATCCTTCTAGTTACTGCCATTCTATACTGCTGCCATTGCATACTGCTGTTTGACATTCTTTGAATCCATGATATTCGTAGGATTCTTCTGTAACACCAAAATTCAAAGGCGGCCAACTTATTCAGATGGACTTGTTTTAGTGTCTACGCTTCCAAGCCATAAAGAAGAGTAGAGAACACGTAACATCAAAGCATTCTCAGGCGTAGTTCTAACCTTATATCCCGACAACAAAGAAACTTTTTAAGTTTAATGAATGATGTACGTGCTATTTCAATGCGTGCCCTAATTTCTTTGGTTTGGTCTACATCTGATGTTATCCATGTTCCTAAGTATTTATAGTTTAACACTCTCAATTGCAGTATCTTCAATAGTCAATTGGATATTTGCATGTGCAGATTTAGTCATGATCATGCATTTAGTTTTCTTTAAATTTATCTTCAGTCCGTACTCATGACAGCGTTCATTAAGGCGTTGCCTTAATGAATAAATTCAATTCAACAAACTCATTTTATTAATAACAAAGAGACAGAAATACAAAATTTAAAAATATTAAAATTTAATGCTTAGTAGATGATATTTATTTTAATTCTATAATATAAGGTCACTCTAGTAATCCTTTCCAATAATTGAAAGTCATCATTTATTTATCACAAGCCCATTGCTTTTCATACACAAACACGTAACTTTAGAATAAGTACCTCCCCCGCTTTAAGGTCCAAAACCCACTATTGTGTATTCGATAAACAGCCTTTGTCTAATTTGTATGAAACGATCCCTAGTACATAACGTTTGTGTGTTCTCGAACTACAACCAGGGTTAACAGTTAATTCAATCACTTCATTATTTTGTCGTTTGCTATTTTGACTGCCTTCGAGGGTGGATATTTTGTTATTGAGTGGAATGTTATAATAGATTACCGTTGGAATATGCAAGAGTTCAATTTTCAATGCGTTTGTGATAAATGGGATGGTGTGAACATAATAAAGCAGCTGAGGATTTGGGAATGAAGAGTTTTTGTTTATAGTATACACTTACGATTGTTGGTATTTGATCGTACTTTTAGGCCTTATAGTTTTATGTTAACTTTTTTTGTAATTTATAGGTAATATTAAAGAAGACGATCATTTCATATTGTTGACACACTGTATTGGGTATCGTTTGTAAACGTAGTGTTAAGTTAGCTCGCCTCCTTAGAAAAATACTACAGGTATACCCTAGGTAACGCTAACATCTACTGACAGTCAGATATTCTTAGGATCTTCTGACTATAAAACACATTTTGCGACTTTTGAAACATATCTGATATAACATCAAGCATCATGCCAGACATCAGTGGTACCAGACATAACCAAAGGTACTTTGTTCTTAGTAGTTGAAATTGGTCATATAAGCATTGGAGACATAAGCTATGCTATGCTTAAGACCAGTACCTTAAAAAATTTAAAAAATTACAACATCGACTTGATATTTTTCCATTAAACCCATTGCGAAATATCGAAGCAAGAACATAAAGATAAGAGGCAAAATAACAGGTTATGAGTTGCTGGATCTACTGAGTAGTCACATGTGTTAAAGAAGATATTGCAAACACTTCTATCATTTCTACATTTATCAACGATAATAATATTAATTTAAAAATCGGAAGAATACCTCCTACTATATTAATTAGTGACTTGTTACAAATAAACTCAAATAGAACTCAATCCTGCTGTATAGGTTGAAAATTACAACAATCATACTGAACAGTGAAGGTATAGAAAAATTATTCAAATGGAGGTATAGTAATAAAATGGACAGCAGACGAACACGCCTATCCTTTATTTAATTTTAAGAATCAATTTACGTCCAGATGGGCCTAGAGACAGGAATACAACTCCAATTTATGTTTCATCTTATACGATAACAGATATCAGCCTAAAATAGTTCCACAAATAATTATATTTCACACTTCGCATAGTCAACATTAACCAGTCATAATAGAGGTAAAATCTTAAATCTGCCTAATCACGTCTACTATACTGCAAAATAGCTAATAAATATAGGTACTAGAGTATCCTTGAATCCGACAATCAGCAAATAGCTGATTAACCATTTCATAGCGTGAATGATGGTATAAGGTAAGAGAAAATGGACACCGTGGAAAGCTTCAATATCCAAAGATATAGAAGGAAAACATGAGAAATACTTAGAAAATAGTAATCGGTGCACCCACAAAGCACAAAAATTAAAAACAGTCAAGACCAGATGCCATATATCCACAACTAGTAGGGTATCAAACGACAAAACACATCCAAGTAAAGCGAGAACTCTTAAAATCTTAAAAAGCGAATCTGCAGAAAGTAAACAATCCAGCTGTTTCTCCAGCGAAGACATAGCAGAGAGGACCCTAAAAGATTTCAAGCCAGCAAAAGCTCCAGGATTTAACAATATTCACGATCTTAAATTTGTTGTCCGATTTTACGATTCAGATTTCAAACTTGTCCGTATCATGCAAACTATAAGAGATATCTTTTTATAACTGAATTAACCCAACATTGTTCAGTGTTATTCCATTGAAACAGGAAGATTTTTGGCCCGAAAACAGTTTTTGTGACCATGTGTTGCCACCTAGTACCTACATAAAGTAATCATAAAATTTACCAAAAAGAGGAATTAAGAGGGATTGGATCATCTAAGCCCAAATGGTACTGATCCAAATCTCATTTACTTGGAATCAGCAGATAGAACGAATAATCAAGAGAGCTGTAAATACGTTAATAGTAGCCAGGCGCACTTATGGAAAAATGTGGAGTTTAAAACCAGAGATGGTTTATTAGATCTATAACTTGGGGTTAAACCAAAAATTACGTATGCATCAGTGTTATAGTGGCCAAATGTGCAGCAAAACAGTGCCATCCTTAAACTAAGCAAGGTACAAAAACTTGCTTGGCTCTAAATCACAGGGGCTTTGATGAACATACCAACGGCAGCTATATACCAGTTTGATCAGGACATCAATAACATTAGTAACCTTATAAATGAAATTAAGAATTAAGAGTGGTTGATGTTTTCTGACCATACGGTACCCTACTATGGGCTTTACCTAGCTAAGTACCTTTCTAAGAGTATATTTGCTTACGGAACGGATGAGGCAGAGGAAACACTCAACCCGGACTGCAGGCTTATATATAGTACATATACTGGTCTAAAACTGCAGAAGAGTCGAGTGCTTTCAAGAAGCGAATCAATATAGGCACAAATAGCCAAGCAGCCTTATAAGCCCTAATATGGACTTTAGCCCAGTGGGGGAATGTCAAGAGGAGCTTTATAGATTATCATAGTATGTCACTGGTATCACTTTTAGGTCAACAGGAAACACATAACAGTGAAATAATTGATGCACTAGCCAAAATAACATCAGCTACAAAATACTTCGGTTCAGAGCAGGCCACGAGATTACCAAAAAGCATCATCTGTGACCTGAAAAACGCCTGGATCTGAAGGTAATATAACTCTTATTGGAAAAATATACTTGGTCAAACACATGGCAAAATGTACATTGGACGGACATGTGCTAATAGGGCTGAAGTAATGCGAAAAACAAACAGCTCAGAGTCGTAACAGCCTTCCCTACTGCACTAAAGGTGTTTCATTGAGACTTAATCTGCAGATTATGTAGCAGACAACCGGAAAAAGTTAATCATATCTTACATGATTGCGAGGCATTAGATCACAGGCGGCAAATACTCTTTGGAGACTTTCAAGTAACTCCAAAAATATATGGCACCCATCCACCCGACTTGTACAAGGTACCAGATATCCAGAATTATGGATTTTTTATAATAAAGAAATGAAAGATGTACAACCAGTCAACTGGCTACAGTACGACCGGTTTACAACAGAGGACTTTCATAAAGAAAAAGAATCACTTCGTTTTTACTCTAACGTAATAAGTATTTACTCTATGTTTTACAGTTCTAACGTATTCTGAACTACAGCTAAGGAAAATGTGGTAAATTTCTGAAGTCTCTAAATTTATCTCAATGCTTTTTTGGATCTTTGGCCAATCTTATACTTTCTTGTATCTGCTTTCGTTGACTTGAAAATGAACTTGGCGTCTTGTTTTGCTAAGGTTTTACCTATTTTTAAAACATTTTTATTATCCGGTAACAAAGCAATATACCTTTGTTTCTCGTTGTATTTTCAGGCTCTTTTCTAGATATTCGTTTGCTTTTCAAAGCTTTTTCTAGGTGTTTAAATTTTTTCTTAATAATTGGGTTTTGCATATTCATAAAGCATACTAAGTTAAGGTTTTGTGATTCCTCTTTCTTGTTTAGATTGGTGATTCTGGTTGTTGACGTTTCATGTTCATTGGTTTCACATATACTCACTGTATGCTTGTTAGTTTTTTAAATGAAAATGTCTGCTGTTATCTATTTACATGGTAAACTAGATCTAAATATTTATCCTTCATCTAACTGAAGACGTTTGTAAGTGGATGTCGATGGCTCTTCTGTGCAGTATATCTCATAATTTTATTTCGATCAATTTCGGCGCCGTCTAGTGCTTGTTTGAATGTGCATTCAGAGTACAAGTTAAAGAGCAATGGAGACATTACAAATCCTTGTCGGACATCTCTTTGTATACGGACTCTTTTAGTAGTGGGGTTGAAATATTTTAAGGTTGCTTCTAGGTTCCAATAAAGGTTTTGAATTATACGGAGATTTTTTTTATCTAGCTTAATTTTCTATAGTTCATACAACAATTGTTCATGATGGACTTTATCAAAAGCCTTCTGGTAGTAATAAAATCATCACTTTAGTCACAGTCACTCAGTCATGTTCGATGAAACAATAATTTTTTCTGGGATCGAAGTGATCCGAATAAGTGTTTGAGTCGCAAGAGTCACTTATGTTTATTTGACATTTTTTTATAAATTCGATTCTGTATGATCTTTAAACTCAGTGTTGAACAGATATTTCACGTTGCAAAAGATATTGAATCGTGTAAAGAAGTGATCGCCAACCTTCGTTAGAAGACGGCACAACAAGAAGAAGAAGATCATCTTTAAGAACATTCTTAGTACGTGACTCATTAAGCTTATGAGCCTAAATTCCCCGCTTGTGGGAACTAAATTTCTTTGGTATAGCTTTATATTCTGAGTTAAGCCATTCCTTTGATATTACGCCACTTTTATATATGTTGTGTAAAATATGTGTTAGTAGTTTTATGGCCTTTTCCTCTATTAACCTTACTACATTGATTTTTATTTTGTCTCGTACACAAACTTTCCAATTCTTTATACATTATATCGCATCCTTCTCCTTTATCTTTGCTCCTTTGTTAGGATGTAGTGGCGTCATGTAATTTTTTTTACTATTTCTGTACAATTATCTCTCTCCTGTGCGTGTTGTTTTGCTTCAGAGAATGAGTAACCAGTCATGTCCTTTATTTGGTTTGACCATCGTACTGGAGATCTTCCTCTAGATCTTTTATCCGCTACGTTACGTTCAACTATCATTCGCTCCATGCCTTATCTTCTTCTAGTTATATGTTTAAAATATCTCAGTATATTTTGTTTGATAGTTGTGATGAGTCTAGTTTTTATGTTGATCTGATAGAATTAAGTTCGCCTTTAATTAAATCGCCTTTTTTTATTGTCCACGTTTCTGAAGCATAGGTGGCGATAGAAAATATCAATGCTCAAACAAGGCGTAATTTTGTGTTTTTTACGATGTCACTGCGATCTGTCGGTGAACCTTTTTTATACATATATGGGAATAAACGTGAGTTTATCCCAGTCATTTGGCCACTTTCCGGTATTCCAGGTCTCATTGCAAATTCTAAGCATTACTTCGGTCCCTAATTACCCCATTTCTTTGAGAGTTTCAGCTGTTATTTTATCTTTTTCTTCTGCTTTTCTAAATTTTAGCTTTTTAATTGCTTTTTAATTTTTAATTTCTAATTTCAATATTTGAGGATCTTTTTCATAACTTTTTTTCTCTGTATTATGGTCTGGGTCGTTGTTAGAGAATAGTACTCCGCAATATTGTTTCCACACCTCTGCGATACCGTCTGGGTTTGTTATGGTATTTCTATTATTTTTGATGATCTGTGTCTGCGGTTTGAATTCTCGCGCTAGATACTTTTGAGAAAAGTTCTCTAGGTTCTTTGCGGTGAGCATGTTCCTCTAGTTTTATGCATATTATGTTTTTAATATTATTATTTTTGTGCCTTCTGCACAAATGTTTTATAGTTGTTTTTATGGTGCATATCTCTATTTCTTTTAGTTTTGAATTTGATTGCCGTTTTTAAGTTTTCGTCTTTCTTCTACAAGTCTCTTTAGTCATCCAATGTTTTTTTCTAGCTGTTTTGTCGTTGGGATTGCTTTACTGCAAAATTCTGCTTGTAATAATTTTCTGGTCGGAACCACAGTTTGCAGCTGATTTTATCTTCACGTTGATTATTATTGATTTTTCATGGTTTAGTAATAAGAATATAATCTATTTGGTTCTTGTATCATCCTCCAGGCGAAGACCGTGTTGATAATCTCCTCGGATGATGTTTAAACATTGTGTTTACTATACTAAGATCTATATCGATGGCAAATTGAAGAAGCTGTTTACCTCGTTCATTTCGCTCGCCTAAGCCATACTCACCTATCTTCCTTTCAAATGGTCATCTGTTTTAGTTTTTCCTATTTTTTAATTCTAATCTCCTGTTATCATCATTGGTTCTTTTTTAGGAATGTTAGAGATGATTCCATGTATCAGGTGGTATGTTTCTTCTACTATATCTTCTGCCGCTTCGGATGTTGACACATATACCTGTATAATATGCATTATGGCTGGTTTGGCGTTTAGAGTTATTTTGATTATTCGATCATTTACTGGAAGGTATTCATGTTAGTCCAGTCGTCAAAGAGTTAACCCCTAAAAAGCACATGAACAAGCTGAATTTTGCAAAGATAATTATGTTTGGGATTCAAAAAATATGCAAAAAAATTTACCACTGTTAGAAACAACGCTTGAAGCGACCGTCGATTTTGCATGTCAGTTACGCGCGCGAAATCAATGTTCAATAAAATTTGTATCAGCTAGTAGGTAAAAATTCGATATCTTTTGATCCAAATGTCCCATAGACAAAAATCAAGATGAGTTTTAAAAGCAAAGAGTGTAGCTTTCGTATACAGAATATTATAAAGGTGTAAAATAAATTAACGTGGCGCGATTTTTGCCATTTTTTACGATTCTCGTGAGATCAATAAAATTGATCACTTTCATTGACCAGCAGTAAACTTTTCATTTTTAGAGATCAATCTTTAAAACCTATGACATGAAATTTCAATTTTGAGTTATGGTAACAAATATGAGGCATTTGAGTTATGAATAAAAAACGCAGAATTTAATGTTTTACATTACAAACGATCACACGTCACGGAAAATGCATTTAAGGAAACTATTTTGAGTGTAGATTATTGCAATAGTTTCGTTCTTTTGAAAAATGTACTTGTGTAATTGAAAAAAACAGTTTTAAATGTTTTAGATCGTTTATTGTGTGAAAGTTTAAATCCAACGCTTTTTAAGCATATTTCAAATGCCTCACATTTGTTGTTAAAACGCAAAACTGAAATTTCATGCTATAGCTTTGAAAGGTTAGCCTTTAGTAATCAAAACTTTATAGTTGCCAGTCAATGAAAGGAATACATTGTATTGATCTTGTGAGAATTATAAAAAATGGCAAAAATCGCACCACGTTGATTTGTTTGACACCTGTATAAAAACTGAGTTAATTTGCGGCAAAATACAAAAACTACATAAAAAAGCTAAACTCTTTACCTTTAAAACGCATCTTGATTTTTCAAAAGATATCGAATTTTTACCGTCGTACAAATTTTATTGAACATTGATTTCGCGCGCGTAACTGACATGCAAAATCGACGGACGCGTCAAGCGTCGTTTCTAAGAGAACAGTTCATTCTACACAAAAAATGTTTAACAACATTTTTTTTAAAACATTTTTTTCTACGGTGTACAGATTCTTGATAAATCGATTTTTTCACGTTTTTACGCCCCCTGAAAGGGTGGTTTTAGGAGGAAATTAGGGGGTAAAAGTGGTAAACCTTTTTGCATCTTTTTGGGATCCTAAAATTAATATTCTCGGCAATATTCAGCTTATTCATATGATTTTTAGAGGTTCAGTGGCATTTTCGTCTCTGACGACTGGAGTAATGTACATATTTTGTCCAACATTTTTGAATTAATATTGACACGCCTTTTTGTCTTAATTTGTTAGCTCCTGACATAAAAACTTTATAGTGAGTGGCCTCCCAATGTCCTTGGCCTTCCCAGTGTGTCTTAGATATCCCACACATACCTATCTTCTCCTTGATCAGTTCATTTTCTAATATATACAATTTACCTGGCTGTAGCAGCCTCCTAACATTCCATGTTGCGATGCGGTGTTTTTTGCGTAATGTTAAGTTTGATCTTCCAGTATCTCATTTCGCAGATATTGCCTGGTCGCCCACAATCATCTGCCCAGTTGCTCATTTCACACCATTCGACCCGGAATCAATGTGGCACCGGTTGCTAGTCAGATTGCAGAGCACAGAATTTTCTTGCTTAGTCGTCATTAATGAAATTAACAAGAACAACAAGACCAGATTTATAATGCCAACAGGGGAAACAGAATGCATTGAACTAAAAGGAGGAATCCGCCAAGGAGACTCACTCAGCTCATTGTTATTCAATATGGTGATGAATTAAATAATTCACAAAGTAAGAAAACGACACGGATACCACATGGGAGCGCATAAAATCACGATACTTTGCTATGCCGATGATGCAATACTAATTGCTGATAACGAAGATGACCTATAAAGGCAGCTCCACACCTTCAATATCACAGCAAACAAACTTAATAGGAGAATATCAGTAGAAAAAACTAAATGTATAGTGATTAGTAAAGAGCCGCGTAGATGAAAACTAGAAATAGACGGCAAAATTGTAGAACAAATAATGAAATTCAATTACTTAGGAGAGGAGATCACTAGTGATAGGGATATAAGAACAGAGACCACAAGGCAAGCATCAAAAGCGGCAAGAGTAAGTGGTTGCCTCCGAGAAACCATATGGAGAAACAAATATCTGACCACAGAAAGCAAAATGAAAGTAGACAACAGTAAGACCAATTCTAACATATGCAGCGGAGACAAGGACCGATACAAGAAAGACGAAACAACAAATCAACAATATCAAAATGAAAGTATTAAGATCAATAGCGGGCATATCATTAAGAGACAGACAAACCAATAGAAGTATACGCGAACAATACAAAATTCAAAATATTAACAGGTGAATAAAAACAAGAAAAAAAAATTGGAACAAACATGTAAACCGAATGGGACCAGATAGATTAGCGAACATCTGTAAAAACAACAAGCCGTATAGCAGAAGACTCGTTGGAAGGCCGCCAAAAAGGTGGAAAGATAATGTACAGTCAACAACGACTGAAACAGAATAAGAGGCAGACAGACAGGAGTAATCCTAGTCGCGCGAAGAAGAAGAAGAAGTCGTCATTTCTTCTTCTTCTTCGAGAGAGAAAGTTCAACAATAATTGTTTAGTTCTGTTTGTAGTGGCAAAAGTAAATCATTTGCTACAAACATTTAATCATTTTACACACCATTCTTTATATTCTTATGTATGTTATTAAGTTCTTGTTACTCCTAAAGTTTAGTTCTCCATTAGATATTCTTATCACAATACGGATCCAAGAAAGTTTAATCATCTCTAACGATTGTTCGGGAGTAAAATAGTAAAGAAACAGTATATTCAATCTGGAATAATATCACGTAGCAGTTTTTCATTTATAAAAACAAAAAAGAGACGCAGTTGTTTTAGAATAATTATAAAGCCCCTAAAACGTAGGAATAATTAAAAATTACTCCTGCGTGAAGAGCAACAGACACGGCACACGCTTATCCTGTCAAATCTAAAACGCATCTATTTTAGATAAAACGCTTCGATAATGTTTCGGATGACGCTGAAGCGTCATCAGTCAGATACAAAAAGGGGACAACCCCAATTTGAATTAATTTAATCTACATATCGTACGGAATTGTAAATGGTGCAATATGGTTTTTATTTTTATGGTACAATTGTTATTCTTGCTTGCTGATTATTATTGGCATGAATATTCATCGGGAAAAGTGTTGATAAAGTAATGGAACCCGCATGGATAAGTAATGAATGGAATATTTCAAAATTTATGTAATTAAGTAAAGTATTGTCATTAGAGAGTTTTTGCATAATTGTTTTGAATATGTTAGTGTGATATGATGCATGCAAAACAGTATTTTCAATGATACGCAGATTCCATTCTGTAATGTACATTTTAGTTTTTTTTTATTAGTAAAACTTCAGCATGAATTTTATGGTTATTGCTATTTAATCCTTACTACGATCAATAAACAAGTTAGTTCTATCCTAATTTAATACTACAGAATATTTATTTATAAGGTCATATTCACCAATAATCCTTCGGCTCTAATGCACAATAACATTACTTAGTAACGTGTACACACTTTACTTGCACCTTGCTCTGCTTTTTCACTAATGACTTTACTTATCACACTCGAACGGCTTTATTATCTTAAGTTTTCTTATCAAATTAGCGTTGTCTATTAGTTTGATGGTCTCGACATTCACATATTTGGAGATCCGTTGATCCGTTGCCTCTTGGCAAACTTACATATTGTCTAGCTAACTGTATCTATCTGGAATCCTCGATGAAAATCACAGTTTTTGGAGTACCAGGGAGCGTTGGGCTCCTTAAGCTACTTATTCTGATAAGTTGTATATTTTGGATGTTACTTTCTTTTACTTCTTCTTAGAGTGCCGTCTCCCTACGGAGTTTGGGATCATATGGCAATCATAATGGCTATTTTTAGTTTTGAACTTGCTGCTCTAAACAAATCAATCGATCTGCGTTGATACCAATCACGTAGATTCTTCAAGCATGAGTTCTGCCTTCGGCCAACAGATCTTCTTCCTTAAATCTTTCCCTGTATTATGAGTCTCAAAATTTCATATTTTGGTCCCCTCATCACGTGGCCTAGGTACACTTTCTTTTACACAGCCCCATAAATGCCATGTATCTATATAGGTTTGAATATAGGTTTGAGGATTTACTTATACAATAACAATTTGTTGTAAGTAGACACATCGGAATTTTTTCCCACTTACTTTTACCCATACTTTTGTCTGATTTTAATTTTTAAGTCTTCTATTTTTCCTAATATGCACTTTCCAGCGTATCCAGGTTACTATTTATATTGACTGGAATAGATTGCCTGGTGTAGATGTTAATTTGTTTAACAGAAATTTGTATTCTACTATCTTCCACATCTTTGGTACGAACCTAAATCTAAAGGAAGCATTATAGCTGGATTATAACTATAGTGTTAGTTTTAATATAGCTTTTCTAGAAAATTGCTTTAACCCTTCTGCAACGATTATATTAAATACAAAGGCTTTCTTTGGGTTTATATTTTGTTTTATTTCCATATTTTTTTGGAGTTACAGGTCTAATCTACATTTCATCTTGATCAGGGAATTTCCAGTTTATTATTTCGTATTTTTTATTTGGTTACAGGGTATTTTCTAGATAATTATCAAACCTGCTGATCTTTTGAATGCTGTTTCTTGCCCAGCTACCATTAATATTTCTAATAGGTAGATTCTGGATGTTCGGATATAACTCCAAAAAACAATACGCAGAAAAAAGAATTAAATCAGATTTACCCACATTAGCCGAGTTTCTTAACATTCTAGAAGATAGGTGCAATTTATTGGGTGATTTAAGTGACTAACGTGATAAAACGGAAATACCTATTCCGAAATTCTCACGCACTACTTCTTTTCGCACCAATGTTACCTATAATAATTCTTCCACTTCTAAATGCATATACTGTAATGACTTGTCTTATAAAATATATCGTAGTCCACGTTTCTCATCTCTACAACACTCTGATAAATTAAATTTCATACATTCTCAACACATGTACACAAACTGCTTGGGCACAGCTCGATTTGCTGTAAAAAACATCAAACACAACAAACACTAACTTCTCGTATCCATCTCACAATTCAGGCACATCTCAAGGCCAAAGAACTACCTATCCTCAAGGCAATCAACATAATTGGAGATCCAATTCAAATCAAACACATTCTGATGTCAATTCCAGAAAACATAATTATCGTTAAACTCAAGAATAATTTAATTTCTAATAAAAAAAATTTAATATTAATTAAATTCTAATAAAAACCACACATAATTCGACAACATGCCATCCTTCTCTGGCAATAACATTTACCCCGAGTCTGTCACAGCGGTATCTCTAGATACCACAGGCGACCTTACATTCTCCGCTAAACCTTGTAATGTTCTATTAGCAACAATTAAAATAACTATTCAATCAAAATCTGGACATATGATAACAGCCAAGGCACTTCTCGATAATGCTAGTCAAAGTAGCTTTATATTAAGGAATCTTTTTAAAAAAATTAGCTGTAAAACCCACCAACAACCAATTCAAATTTCTGGAATCGCCCAGATCTCAATGATGTCTAACATAATGTAAACCTTACAATTTTCTCAACTAATAATAAAAGCAATAGACTTAACATGTCTTGTTACGTACTCGATAAAATAACTACCCCACTACCGCAGACACACATACCCCTAGAATTGCTCGACATACCACACATTTTCTTAGCCGACAATGAGTTCTTCTCAACTTTAGGTATTGAAATTTTGATAGGTGCTGACAAATACTACGAACCCATTACCAATGACATCGTAAGATGACATTGGTAATGGGTAAAAATCTCCCTGTAGTTCAAAACATCTTTTTTGGTTGGATTGTCGCTGGTAGTGTACCTCATAATCATCTACAAAATAAAAGAGTATTCTTATTAACTTAACCTTCTAATGTTATCTCCGAAACCACTTCTTCTCTTATTAACTCGCTTCTTCCCAAATTCTGGGAAATGGAGGAAATACCCACTAAAAAACTTCTCACCTCGACTAAAGCAATTGCTGAACTTGACTTTAAAAAAAAACTTAAAATTTTAGAAAACGGACGATTCCAAATCAATCTTCCCCTTAAATGCCCCTTAGAGCATACCGAACTGGGTGACTCTTTCCTTATCGCTAAAAAACCATTCGAAGGCTTAGAAAAGAAATTCCAATTAAATTACTCTCTATGTCTTGAATACAAAATTTTTATTGATGAATACATTACACTTAATCATGCACAATATATCTCACTCACACTATACAATAACTTATCCGAACACAAATATTTTTTGTCCCATCATTGCGTGATAAAAGAGAGCAGTACTAGCACTCGATTACGCGTTGTTTTTGATGGATCTTGTAAATCCTCTTCTGGAACCTCTTTAAATGACATTATGCTCACAGGTGCACAGGTATAACCTGACCTATTTAACATTCTTTGCCGTTTTAGAATACCTCAATTTGTTTGCACCGCTGATATTCAAAAAATGTACCGTCAAATAAATATCAACCCAAATCAAACCTTCCTGCAAAATATACTGTGGAGAGATGATCGCTCTAAACCACTTGAGTGCTTTGAACTTAGTAGCGTAACATACGGCCTCAGATCTTCAAGTTTCTTATCTACTCGGGCATCCACTAATATACAAAAATACCCCCTCGCTTGTAAAGCCTTACTTACACAAACTTACGTAGACGACATCCTCTGTGGTGTCGAAACTGAAGCTGACCTAGAAACCACATATCACGAATTAAATACCGTTCTAGGCAGTGCTTGCATTTCAACTCACAAATGGGTTTCCAATTCACAAGGATCACCTAAAAATATTGTAACAATGATCAACCCACTTCATATGATATCCAAATTGAAAATGCCTCTAATAAATTTTTAGGACATTTATGGAACCCTTTTCCAGACACACTCTCAATTTCAGTACCTGAAACCCCAACTGACACTCACGTTACAAAAAGAATTGCCTTATTCACTCTAGTTAAAATGTATGACCCCTTAGGGTTGATAACTCCTGTGATTCTACATATAAAGTTATTCATTAAGAAACTTTTCTTCGAACGAATGGACTGGGACGATATCTTGCCTCCCTCTTAGGAAAAAGAAAGGAGAACCTTTGTAAATAATATACCTCACTTAAAGTCTTTAAAAATCCCACGCTGTCTATTTCTTAATAAGCAAATCACACACATACAAATTCATGACTTTGCTGACAGCAGCAAAAAGGCTTATGCAGCATGCATTTACTTTCGTACTATACACTCTGATAACACAGTTTCCTGCATACTGATTACAGGAAAACCTCGGTTAAGCCCTATCAGGACATCTACCCTACCTAGACTTGAACTCTGTGCCATGTTACTCCTCTCAAAACTCACCAAAAGAATCAATATATGAAAACAAACTGTCATTCTCTAGTGTCAATTTGTGTAGCGATTCTAGGATAGTACTATCGTGGATACAATCCCACGTACCCCGCTGGAATACCTTTGTTTCCAATCGAGTTGCTCAAATTACTGAATTAAAAAATGCCTTTTACTGGCGCCACATAAAATCTGCAGAAAATGCTGCCAACTCCCCATTTCGAGGATTACTTGACCAAAACATTTTAAAATTAGATTTATGGTGATCAGGTCCTTCATTTCTGCAAGACCCCAATCTCAATCTCGCTCATTTTAATAAAAAAATTAATGAATTCAACTTACCAGAAGAGAGAAAAATCTCACTTCTTACCACTAAACCTACCAAAGACAATTTTTGGCATAAAATATTTCTAAGATTTTCTAAAGACTAGTGCACGCAATAGCATATGTTCACAGATTTATTCACAATTCAAGATTTCCCACTAAACTCTTACTGATCCACTATCTGTAGATAAACTCCTAACGTCCACTAACTCAATTTGTAAAATTGTTCAACACCAACACTTCAGTTCAGAATTCTCTGAAATCCATAATAGCAAATCACTGTCGAATAAAAACATAGTCTCACTTAGCCCATTCATAAATCACTCTGGTTTTTTATGTGTCGGTGGACGCTTAAAAAATGCAGACATTCTAGAATATCACAAACACCCTATTTTATTTCCCTCTAAAATACATGCAGTCACTTTACTGCTTTCACACGAACATACTAGTCTTGGTCAAGTCGGACCACAAGCCTTACTTTCCAACGTCACACAAAGATTTTGGCCCTTGAATGGCCTCAGGGAAATTAAGAAAATTATTCGAAATTAGTCTACTTGCTTTAGATTTCGCGTACAACCTGCACAGCAAATCATGTCCGATGTATCAAAGGAAATAGTTTCAACCTCACGCAAATAGTTTCAACATTGGTATGATTCAAGATAGAAACTTATGAAGAAATATAATTAAAGGAGCCACAGAAATATAACTAAATAAAAAAAATCCCATTCCTTCAGATTTTCGTGGTCTGTCTGGAGCTGGAGATTAGAGCCCAAACTGTACTAAATAAAAAAAAATGATGACGTATTGAAATTTAACATTAAAAGCTACGCAGTAAAAAATTGGGCAACTGGAATAAAGGTTTTAATTCCAGTTCTGAGAAAACTAGAAGAACATATCATTAAAGATTATTTTATTTGTTAACTATGATAGTTTATTTTAAATACAATTAGGGTTTCTGTTATAAGTGAGCATTGAATTCTGCAAAAGAACAAATTCTACTGCTATTCAATGGAAACAAGTTTATCAGCTGTGTGCTAGTTTTTAGTTAAAAAATTTAAAAGAAATCTTTATTAATATTAAAGATTAGGTCGTATCGCTTACCATATTTTGACGATATAATTTTCTACTTTGAAAATGAGCTAAATTTTTTGATCCAGAATTCTAGTATTTTCTTTTTCCAGTGTCCATACTTCACTTTCATATGTCACCGTGGACCTTATTACCGTTTTATATATCCTTAACTTAAATTTTCTCAATAAATATTTGGATTCCTTCAGTGGTATTAGGCTTCCCATCTTTTTATTTCCCTGTGCCAATCTGGCATTCAGTTTCTATTCTTCCTGACTTTTCACTTCTATAATAATCCCCAGATAAGTGAAATGGACCACTTTCTTAAAATTATATTCACTTGAATCATTAGATATGAAAGCAAACTGTCCCTCTTCTTTTTGCTCTCTATTTTCGAGTATCATGCACTTTGACTTTTCCTGGTATATTTTTAGGTCAAAATATTTTGATCATCCTGTGCATTTTCCTTTCTTTTTTACTTAAATCGTGGTTTATATGTATAAACTCGTAAGTCTTTTAAGAAATAATTATTTGTCATTAAATATTAAGAAAGAATAACTCCTATAGCTTTATTCATAAATTCTATTAAAAAAATTATTTCCATACTTACTGTTGTCCACTTATCTTCCTCATTTATTTAATTTTAGTTTTCAAAGTATCTGCTAATTTAATTGTACAATTTTGCTTTTTCCAAATTTTACCAGATTACACTTGCTGTAGATTATCTATAGTGCTTTGTTAATTGCATTCGCTTCATATAGATTTTAACGACATAATTTATTACTTTAATTTTGAAAATTGTATTAAAGGCCAACCAGTTTCATTAGCAAAAATAATTTTAAAGATTTTAATAACTGATGTGGACAATGTGGACATAATATTCTAGAGATAGTCATGTTATTAACTGTGTAAATTCTCAAAGATTACTTATTTGCATAATTTGTACTTGGCTTTATATAGCAATACATAAAGTAGCGAAAAATAAGTAGATTGGTTCAGGTTATTACAGATTTAGTATTAAGTTTTTTTTACCATACACACTCATGGACAAAAATATGGAATATTTATGTCATCACACAATAAATTAAAATAATTATGAACTATCTTGCTAAACGTATAATTTTCACCAATATCATTTATTTAGTAGGCTCTGCAACTCTGCATATACATGATTTATTTTGAAATTTCGTTTTAATAACACTTATTTTGAGTTGAATGTTTTGTTGAAAGATATTTTCCTAAAATTGTAAGGTTTGTTGGCGAGTCAGTAGTTTCAAGTGACGCTGACAAAACATAAATCGAATTTTGGTTCCACTTTTTTTTCACCTTGTACAACGAAGACAGGCGCATTGTTTACCTTATTGAGACAAATATACACAGTGGACATACTTTATCGAAAACTTGGACAGATAATTCCAGTAAAGGATTAGTAATGAACATTTCGACAGGTCAATGTTTAATAATAGTGCGTCTTGGTAGTGAAATGGGATTTATTTCAAACGTACTTTTAATATTTCAGTCTAGTTATAAATCCGGTGACTACCACTTTGAAATGAATGCCGCGAATTATCACAAATGGCTAAAGGAAAAACTAATTCCAAATTTACCCCCTAACTCAGTAGTTTTTGCGATACTGCTTGATACCATTCGGTACAAGTGAATTCAGTGCCAAATAGTAATTCAAGGTAAAATGCTATGATTGATTGGCTGATTAAAAAAAATATAATTTTTAATCCTCAAAATTTAAAAAAAACCCGTTGTTTTTCGCAAACTTGTTCGCAAACAACGAATTGTGTGTGTTGATTGAGTGCCACAAAACATATGAGTTTAATGAACTTTTATGTGAATATGGTCACACTACTAAAATACCATCCGGATTAAAATCTGATGGAACTATTATGGTGTACTCTTCAAAACAATATCGCGTAAAATGATACAACATTCAAATAAGAAGATATGGGACTCCTGATGGAACAACGAGTTTCTGAAATAACCCTAGATGACTGGAAAAACGATTTAATTATATGATTACAATAGAGAAAACAGTTATTTAAAATCGGAAGTGCAAAAAGGCAATTATGAAGATAATAATCCGATTATAATAAACTTAGAAAGTGACATCAACATCGATAGTGACATGGAGTGTTTTTCTGAAAATAAAGATATTAAATTTTGTTGTTGCTCTTCAAACACTTACATATGAATTTTTAGAAGAAAGGTACTCGTATGTCTATAGAGTTAATTTTATTTTAGATTTTTTCAATTTTCATTTCCAAATGTATATGTAAATACATTTAAATTTCAAAAAACAGGAATATTGATTCTTAATCGTCTTTCTTATACTGGTAAAGTATTACCAAAAGATACTTAAATAAGATAGGTATATTAGGCTCGTTTTTTCATAAAGCTCGTAGCTTCATAAAATAGCTTTAGTTTTATCTTACTGCATGGTTTAAACGTCTTTTTAAATTCTTAGTATGGGATGGGTGCCTTAAGAACCGGCAAAATAACGCAAAAGAAAGAAAACATAATACGTTGTGAAATAAACAGAGATGAAACTAGTAGAGGTGGGAAATTATCGATAGAAACCTATAATTTACATTACATTACATTAGAGCTATCGATAGTTTTCCACCTTTAGACGTTATCTTATGAGCTAATTAGCTAATAAGCTACAATAATTCTGTATTGACAAGAGTGTATGCGACGTATCAAATCATAGTAGAAATTATTCTTGATCAATAATTTAATTTTATTTTAAAAAATTACTACTAATTAAACTGTTTTCATTTACATTTGTGTTATTGCCTTCAATCAGTTCTTACTTTATGCGAAATTTAAAATGAAAATGTTCGACATCATACGTATAACATTCTAACTGAAATCAACTATATATTATAGCTCATAAGCTAACGTCTAAAGGCAAGAAACTATTGATAGTCCTAATGTAATGTAATGTAAATTATACGTTTCTATCGATAATATTCCACCTCTACTAGTGTCATCTCTTTTTATTTCACAACGTATTATGTTTTCAACTGTGTTATTATTATCAGTTACCAAGAGCAATCAGCTACTTTAAAGGCAGGTCTGCAATTTTTAGATGCGCCAGATTATGTAAATTAGTGCCATCTGAGTTGGTGTTGCCCTTAGATTTATAAAACCGGTCCTTCATTAATCTAAGGTGTTATCTGTACCAATTTGGACAAACTTTTAGCAGACTTTTAGCATCATTAGTGACGAATATTTGATAAACATAACAAGAGACAAATTGTGGAATATTTTGCACGAATATTAGACTTCGTTTAGAAAAAGCACAATACAGAATCTGGCTTATGAAGAAACAAGTCGTTCATTGAACGGGACTATATTTAAGAAAATTTCAAAAACTGAGAGGAAAACGCACTAATATTTTTTATCTGGATAAAACATGGATTGTTTGGTAAACCAAATTTTTGAAAAATCAAATTTTTGATAAACAGAACATTTCTATAGCTGTTTACTTAAGGTTTGTCTACTAGATTAAAATTCCAACAGATAAAGATCGTCGACCACCCATATTGGAGGAAATAAAAAATTTGTTGATCAAGGTTTATTAGAATTTGTTTCAAACTATACGAAAGACTACCATGAAATATTTACTTGTAACGTCGTCAAAGGTTATTTTGTTCAAAAGATACCTTATTTACTGATCAATTCTATCGTAGTTATCGACAATGTCAGTTACCATTTAATATTAAAACAATCATTACCTAATAGTAACTGCAAAAAAGCCATTAGATTGACTAATAAGGAACTACAGGAATTCAGTTTCCCTGTGTTGAAGAAATTCGTCAACTACTAAATGATCCAATATCACAAATTTCATCTGACAATTGGCAAAAAAGTATAAGACATACAGCAGAGGAAGAAAAATTCTAAAACTAAATATAATAGTAAAAGAAACAATATATATAATTTAGAAATAAATGACAAATGTAATGATAATGATGATAATAATATTAATGATCTGAATATCAATTCATCAATAAATTCATTATATTGATGACCTATGGGAGTTTTTTGTCAGTTCTTCTATCAGGCGCGGCCCCCTGCGAATGGAGATGCTCTCTGGGTATTCATTCTTAGAACCGATACCTAGAGGGTAGCAGGGATACCTGCCGTGGAACAAAAACTGGCACCTGGCAATAGGTATAAAATGCACACCCATGAAAATGGAGTTAAATAGTTTGAGTTTAGGGTCGCTGCCTGGGGATCGCCAGGGCACGTCTAGAGCCGGCGCTGGGCGTGACAGCATGCAGGACGTCGGTGGCAGGTTGCTGAGGAGGCGGGCCCCTGTCATACAATCAGCCACAGCCCAACAGCAACAAGAACAACCACAAGCGAGCCAAACAATATCAAGAGCTCGACTCGCTGAAGGTCTGCGCTGGAACATCAACCGGCGCTCACCCAAGCGGGACGGCCGAGGCAGCGCATGAAATGGACTGCGTCCATAAATGAAAATATTTCGCGCTTTTATTACCAGGTGACAAACATCGGTCAAGAAACAATCGGGTATCGACAAAATCTTTATGCCGAATTTTGCAGGGAGTACCCAGAAATTCAAGTAACTGAACATCGAGTTGCTGATCAATACCGTGTAATTATAAAAAACAATCTTATCCCAGAGACTAGACGCAATACCATCATAAGCGAAGTCAAACGGGAGATTAATCACCAAGAGGTAAATGTAAATCAAGTCCCTAATGAAATACATGAGGAGATTCCTGAGCTTGCCATACAAGAAACTCAACCTGATAATACACTACAGGACAACAACGAGTTACGCAATACTCTGATAAGCGAAATGGTACGTGCTGTACAAGAGTTTAATGGAACAAATCCACTTGGCAAACCACCGCTACCAAAAATAAACTCTTCTAAAAAACTAGATGCTCTGTTACAAATTATGAATACCGAAGTCCTACCCAATTACGTCGTAGAAGCCCATACACTGGAATATTTGCACATGCTTATTTACTGTGCAGCAACAGCAACAGCTAGTGTAATGGGAATTAAGATCAGAACACGACGGGGTGTTCTGAACAATGCCGGAAGGATAGATAACAGAGTTACACCCTGGAAGAAACGGCTTTTAAACAAAATTGAATGATTGCTTAGGGACATTGGTCAAATGACAGAATTTATACGGGGAACAACAAGTAGAAAAGTCATTAAAAAAGTTGATCAAATAATGCTAAGCACTGCAAGACACTCGCAATATGACCCAGAAAACAACACAGCCCAACAGTGCCTGGATACATTAAAACAAAAACTCTCCGTTTATTCAGGACGACTAAGGAGGTACAAAGTTAGTAACAGCCGGAAATGTGACAATGCGCTTTTTGAGCATGCCGAGAAGGCGTTCTATCGGAAACTCAATTCCACTGTCGAAAGTGCCAATAAAGCATACCCAAGCCAAGAAGAAGTTCAGGAGTTTTGGGGAAATTAACTTTCCACACCAGTTGCTCTTAACACCAATGCTGGATGGATAGAAGATACGGCGCACAGCTGTCAACACTACCGTACAACTGTCTATGAACCCTTCACCACAGAAGAGGTCTCAAATATTATCAAAGAGCTTCATAACTGGAAATCTCCTGGACCAGACGGAGTTCAAAACTTCTGGCTTAAGAAGTTCTGGAGTGCTCATGAGTGCTTGTCAACACTAATTAATCGTGTTATTTCTAATCCGCAGAAAATACCATCATTCCTAACTCAGGGAACAACTTATTTAATACCGAAGGATCAAAATAATACCCAAGATCCAGCCAAGTACCGGCCAATTACGTGTCTTCCAACTCTGTACAAATTGGTCACAGCCTGTGTAGCCCAGCGTATCTACCAACACTGCGCACTAAACAATATCATAGAATTTCAACAGAAAGGATGCGCTAAGGGTTCCATGGGTTGCAAGGAACAACTTATTATCAACTCAGTCATTTCTAACCAGGCATACACCAAAAGAAGGAACCCCTTCACTGCCTTTATTGACTATAAGAAAGCCTTTGACTCAGTGCCGCATGAATGGCTGGTAGATATATTAAGAATATATAAAGTCGATGATAATATAGTGGCCTTTTTAAGACATATAATGACTGATTGGAAGACTAAAATTCACCTCCAAATACCTGGTGAAAGCAATATCGAAACGGAAAATATCGCAATTAACCGCGGCCTATTTCAAGGAGACTCGCTGAGTCCATTGTGGTTCTGTCTAGCGATGAACCCATTATCCCAGCTATTGAACTCCACTGACTCAGGTTTTAGCATTAAAAACAACAATACTGTAGTGGCGAAGCTTAATCATCTGTTGTATATGGATGATTTGAAACTAATGGCTTCCACTCGAAATCACTTAGATCTAATGTTAAAAGCTGTAGAAACGTTTTCAAATGATATCAGTATGCACTTTGGGTTAGACAAATGTCGTTTACTAAATATAGTCAAGGGAAAGGTTCAGCCCGGAGGATTCGATATGCAAAATGGCCAAAACATCGAGGCTATGGGCGAAAATGACATGTATAAATATCTAGGCGTAAAGCAAGCGCGGAAAATTGACCATAAACAAATGAAAATCGAATTAATATCAGAGTTCATACGAAGAGTAAAACAGCTACTCCGCTCACATCTTAATAGTAAAAATTTGTTTAAGGCATTAAACACCTACGTATTTTCCGAGCTTAGCTACACATTTGGGATTATTAAGTGGACTAAAACGGATATAGAAACCCTTCAGCGAAAAGTACGAACACACCTCATAAAGGCACAAAAACACCATCCTCGAAGTACAGTAAAAAGAACGACATTACCGCGGTATTTAGGAGGACGAGTACTTATTGATATAAGCAAGCAATTAGAAAAACAGATTACTAATTTACGAACTTATTTTCAGGTGCAGGCAGAGACATCTACTCTTCTTCTACACAACACCGATCAAACTGAGGGAACAAGAAATGCGCATAAACCATCTTACTAAGAACGAAAAAATGCGCATCTGGATGGGTAAACCTCTGTCCGGGCGACATCCGAATGAAGTCAGTCAAGACTATGTCGACAATGTAGCGTCGAACTATTGGCTGATATCAGGAAAGATGTTCCCTGAAACAGAAGGTTCATTACTCGCCATTCAGGATCAGGTTATACCAACCAAAAATTACCTGAAATATATCGTCAAAGACCCTCAGGTCCAAAACGACAAATGCCAATATGGATGTCAAGGCCAAGAAACTATCCAACATCTTACCGGGGGCTGCCAGGCATTTGCTGCAACTGAATATAAGAAACGGCATGACTCAGTAGGGAAGATCCTCCATCAAGAGATAGCTTTTAAACTGGGACTTCTACAAACAAACCATCTCCCATATTATCAATACGTTCCTGAGAGTATGCTTGAGAATGACAACTACAAGCTATACTGGGATCGCACTGTGCTCACAGACCAAACTGTAGCACATAATAGACCAGATCTCGTGCTAGTTAATAAACTAACAAGACAAACAACACTTATGGATGTGGCGATACCTAACAACAATAATCGGCGTGTTAAGTATAACGAAAAGATCGCCAACTCCAGAGATCTGGAAATACAAATAAGGAGACAATGGAGAATGGAAAGTACCCAGACGATACCTATTATTCTTTCTACCACTGGAGTCATCCCGAAGAACCTCCTAGAAAACATAAAAAAGCTGGGTCTAAATGAACATCTATATAAGATCATGCAGAAAGTTGTGCTACTTTCGACGTCCAGATGTGTGCGAAAATTTTTGGGAGATACACCGACGTACCAAGTCACCTAGGACTCGATAACATGGATATAGTCCCATCAGAGCTCAATCCTTTTGATACCGTAGGTATCTAGGATGAGCGAATGTTCCCCTTACAGGGAGTGTGAGCCGTATGGCTAAATCTGGATGATGATGATGCTATTTAATCCGAAGAGGAGGATATAATTACTTAAATATGTAATAAATTGACACTGTGCATTTCTATATGGTAAAGTAATGTTCTCCGCCACTGAGGTGAGCTGATATGATGTTGTGAATGTTAGGTTGTATTGAATTCGAAGTTTGTCAGGGTGGTCATATTATTTTTATAAATTTGTGTACAAAACTGAGACAAAAACGTACCCATATTCATACGTATTCTGCTTTAACTAGCTTTTGCTCAAAGACGGGTGTAATCTTTTATCATAAAAAGTGTGCTATCATGCATTTCCAAATTAAGTATGACACAATTTTCCTATTGTGAGGAAATATTTATTAATAATGGAGACCAATCGCACGCTATTATTATACTTGTATTTGTTTGATAGGAATTCTTGAGTTAAATTTGATTTCATGTAATCGAATGAATTATCCTTCAATAAATTTGTTCTAGAAACGTAGGGAAAAAAATACTGACAATTCGATTTTAGCTCTATTATTTAGAATGTATAACAAATATCTAAACTGTCATTACAATTGAACAAGATATAATTAAATTATTGGAAGAATTTTATGTCAAACGTAAAAACAAAAAATAATTTTTACATTTTTATTTTGAAAATTATTTTCTCTCTGGATTTACTCATTGTATTTGATTTTATTTATATATTAATTACACAAGTAAAAGGGGACCAAAAACAAATCCAGACAAAAACAATTCAACACTGGGCAACAAAAAAATATGTTTTATTCCAAAAAATTTATTGGCTGCTTCTTATAGCACTTTTTCTACTGAATCCAAAAATGATACTACCTTTTTGAAGCGAAGCTTCTATACTGGCGTTGTATTTTATTTTTTTCTCTATAGTGAAATGCTGAAGCGAGCATCACGGAACTAGCGCCACAAAATGCAGTTGTCACGAGTAGCGTCATGGAATAGCGGGTCTTCACATCGATTCACTACTTTCGATCAATTCGTTTGTAGTCATGATATATTTACTCTAAGCAGGCTTAAAATAAAAACTAGATGAAAATTAACTAACAAAATACAGACATTAAATAAAAAGTAAAAAATTAAAAGTATATCTGTCAATCAAAGATACTAAAACAAACAGAAAAATAAAAGGTCGATGTTATAATTTATTGGTAACAATTCTCGAACGTCAAAATTCATCATAACTGTAAAAGTCATAAGTATCATCCTATCCAATTAATAAAAATCGTCTGTCTAATAATGTTCAATATCATAATCAACATAGTGAACATTAAATAAATTAGAAATTCACTGTAGGTGTAAATTTTAGTTTTCTTCAAGTTCGAATTATTACAAAAATGGATTAATATACAGATTGAACGAATTTAAAACGGAACATACGATTTAATATATGTCTGTTTGAACTGCATTTGAAATAGTGGACCAATATAAAACTTGGACAAAAATAAATCCATACCCAGTGATAGACATTGTATAAAATATCGTTCAACTATCTGTCTCCTTTAAAGGAAAGAGGAGCTTGCCTAATAGTCGGAGAGATAGAGCCGAAATTTTGGAATGATCAGTAATATGACATTTCTCTATTGGAATATATTCATTGTAACTGGGTTAAGACTTTGCCTTACAGGCGGACGCCCCTCGTGGTACAGGGGGTGGCTATACAAGTATGAAGTTGTAATTTTTTTCGGAAAAATTAACGATCGATAATATGGCTAAAAATTTGCCCAGGGTAAGATCTTGGTATAACTAGACGAAATCCCAAAGGGCGGACGCGAGAGTGGATACATAAGGGGTGGCGGACAGGGGTGAAATTTCAATTTTTTGGGGAAAAATTACCGATAAGTAGTAATATGTCCGCCATTTTCATGTCTCATTATTTAGCCCCTAAAAACTCTAAATCCAAAAGACCGGACAGCTGGGTTGGTACAGAGAGCCATAAAACGGGGTCAAATGTACCACTTGCCTGCGCATTTTAGGTCTCGGTAACAATTTTTAAACTGATTTTATTATGATATTTTTATACCGATTGATTTAGTTTGTAAAAAAAAACATACAGAAAATCGAGAGGATTCTACAAATTAGATTTTACCTATAAAAATTACGAAAATTTTCATTTACGGAAATTTTTTTGAAAAATTTTGAGGAAAACTCTACTTGACGCTTCTCAGAATAGTAACAGAAGTGAGCATACAAATTTTCAAATCAATCGGTATAAAAATATCATAATAAAATCAGTTTGAAAATTGTTACCGAGACCTAAAATGCGCAGGCAAGTGGTACATTTGACCCCGTTTTATGGCTCTATGTACCAACCCAGCTGTCCGCCCTTTTGGATTTAGAGTTTTTAGGGGCTAAATAATGAGACATGAAAATGGCGGACATATTACTTATCGTTAATTTTTCCCCAAAAAATTGCATCTTCACCCCTGTCCGCCACCCCTTATGTATCCACTCTCGCGTCTGATCTTTGGGATTTGGTCTAGTTATACCAAGATCTTACCCTGGGCAAATTTTCAGCCATATTATCGATCGTTAATTTTTCCGAAAAAAATTACAACTTCATCCCTGTATAGCCACCTCCTGTACCACGAGGGGCGTCCGCCTGTAAGGCAAAGTCTTAACCCAGTTACAATGAATATATTCCAATAGAGAAATGACATATTACTGATCAGTTCAAAATTTCGGCTCTATCTCTTGGACTATAAGGAAGCGATATTTGGTTTGACAGCATAATAACTGCTTGTGTAGTCTAGTTTTTTCAGTGATTCGAGGCAACCTATTTGGGTGGAGTTTTGACTTGTTCTTGAATGAATTCAGAATCCAGCAGCCCGCTGAAGTATTGGATTTTTATAATATAATTATTTGACAACCTTTTGTTGGCCAACCACCTAGAGCGGAGTTGAGCCGAAATACATTGATTTCGTATGTTCCGTTTTAAATTCGTTCAATCTGTATGTACGCCACTCAAAAGAGTTTACAGGGAAAGAATGAATTGTTTATAATAATTTGATGAATTATATTTCTTTGAAAGGTTTCCTTTGACAAAAGATACCGTTATGTCTTTATTTAAACACATTGAATCTTTAATAAAACTTCTTAGTGGTGTGTAATATCATTATATTATAATAAAATTTGTCATCACATTAACATTGGACAAAAAATCATTAAAAAGTCAAACCAGCCAACATTAATGTTATAATGTATATAGAGAAAATACTGTAATCAGCCATATTTTTAAGGGAGAAGTTATTACACCGGTACTACAGTTATATTTAGCATTAATATTTTTTTGCTTCTGGAAAAATGCATATGTCAGTACAACATATATTGCTGCAGTTATTTGTACTTTAATACGAATTGATCCTTATGGAGCCGCAAATGCAGAAATATATCGTACAGAAAATGAATTTTTGCATTAAATGTCAAAAAAATCAGTGACTAGTTTAAAATTTAGAAATATTGTAACAAAATGCTGAGTTCTGTACATGATCAAATAATATTTAGTAATGGTGACACAAAGATTTGAAGCTGGAAACTTTGTTAGGTTTGTACTATTTTTTATAGTCAAAGAGTGTGGTTACAGTTTGAAATTATATTTGATAACACAGCTAGACAAGATGGTAGAACAGAGGCAGAGAATTTTTATAATGAATCTCTCTTATGAATTAGGAATGTTGTGGATAGGTAATACAATGTATGGAAACGATGATTCCCAATTTTTAAAAATCGAATGAGATTTAATTTAAAAGTGACTATTAATGTACTAGTAGCAACAGCAGTATTTCATACCATGACATAGAAAATTTAGTCTTGTTTTCTGTAGATTATAAGCTAGATCAATAAAAAACGGTTTAATTAAAGCCATAAAACGGAAAAAAAGAAGACAGTTTCCCTCAATTTCAAGGTGAAATTAAGGGAACGTTATTGTGAATTATGTATTAGACAACATTTTGAAGAACTCGATCCACAATTTGTCAAGATAAATTTTATAGGATATTTTGATGCTAATATTTTAGTAATTTGCATTTCTATAATTATTGTAGATATATTAGTCATAAATATATTAGTTCAGCAATTTTTGTACTGTGTTCTCAAAATTTGTGTATAGCTTAAATTTACTTATTTAATATAACTGACATCAAAAGACAAAACTGTTTGTACAGTTTATTTATTATAAATTTTCTTCAGCATATTTTCGTTTTCGTTTTTTTTTTATATTATTATTCAATTATTAATATTTTGATTTTTAATTATTGTGCCTTAATATATTTTGATAATTGGCTTTTTTCTCTCGTCTTTGTCCTCTTATCGATCATTCTCTTCATTTGAAACTTTCAGTTTTCATTAATATTTTTTTTTTGTGGCATAGATTTTCGTCATTCAGCAAGTCTCGAAAGGTTATAATATATTCCTTACGAAGGTATATACACATAAGTACAGATTATTTCTCTCAGACAAATGCACAGCGATATCCTTAAAACGAAATAGACGAATAATTAATAGAAGAACACGTCGAAGGAAAATACAAGGACACTCGCTTCTCGTCTAGGGGTCCGTCAAGACATTTATTTTAACAGACAAACAATACTGGACCACGGATAAGGTATTATTACATATAGGATAAACAAAGGGTACAAGTCTAACCCAATACACGCTCATGAAAATTTTCATGAACGAGTGCCAGATTTATAAAGCTATGCAAGTGTCTGACAAAAATTCTATAATTAAATTATATATTGTTACAGAACCTATGGCTAACAAGGAGTGTATATTATATGGAGCGTATGTATTGCATTTAGTTAATTTTATATACAGGGAGTTTGAATGCTGAATAAATTTAAGACATTCAAAGAAGATGTGATCGAGGTAACCTAGCTTACCGCAATGTTTGCAACTATCATCATCGATGACTTTAATTTTAAATAAATGGCATGGGTAGCATACATGTCCAAAGCGTATTCGATTTATAGTAGTAATATATTTACGAGGAGCTTTGAAATTCTGAAACCAGGTTGTTTGAGGTATAGTTGGTTGTAAAGAAGTATACCTTTTATGGTTTGTAGAATAGTAATGTTTCCATTGCTCTTTCCATCTAAGTTGCTGATTTTTTTTGAAAATCGTAGTAACATCTAATGTATTAAGCATATATTTCAACGTAGAGCCAGTTGTTACACTCATTTTAGCCAAATGATCTACATATTTATTATGTTTGAGACCAATATGTGCTTTGACCCAAATAAATTTTATGTTGACTCCAGTCGATGATAAATGATACAATCGATCTTTTATTTCAAATATGTAGGGGTTGCTAAATGTTGAGGGCAATTCAATGTTTTTTATGCTCTGCAAAACTGAAAGGCAATCTGACAGAATTAAAATATGTCTATTGCAATTGTTTTTAACATATTTTAGAGCTTCAAGTATAGCTATTGATTCCTCTCAAGCTTCTGCCGTGTCCAATTTCTTGAAAAAAATAGGATTATTCTGTAATCCCATGCATAAAGCCGGAGAAGGTTTTTTCTCCCAATATTTGTTTGTAAGATCTGACTCTTTAAGTTGACGGACGCTTGAAAATAACTGGGAGTTAGTTAATAGAATTATAAGAAGGCTTTTTTCACTTAAAAAGTTTATTCTATTTTCCAGGGATAGCTCAGAGGCTTCAACATATAAGGGTTGTATAGGGGTTGATCTCATAGCACCCAAACATACCGTCATAATAGAATTTTAAAACGTGTCGATTTTTCTTACAAGGTTCTTGGAGGCGGAACCATAAAGAGTAGCACCGTAATCTAGAATAGATCGTATATAAGCGCGATAAAACAACAAGGATGTTTCTACATCGCAACCCCACCACGTTTTAGTTCTCATTCTGAGGAAATTGCTTCCTTTGTTACATCTATCAAGCATGTACTCTATGTGTTGTCTCCAAGTTAACTTCTTATCCAAAATAAGGCCTAGATATTTGACATGATTTTGAAGCTTAAAACATTGATCGTTCAGAATGATATTTTCATTTGTAGGAATGTGAAGATAGATACTACTGATTTTTCTATAGATAAATTGAGAATATTCTCTAAGAACCATGAAAAAAAGGATTCACATACTTTGCTAAGGCTTTGTATACAGGTTTCATATTTTTTGTTTTCTGTATAGATGCAGAAATCGTCGGCATACTGTACGATTTTGAATGAACTGTTATTTATTTGGATGTTATGTATGTCAGAGCTGTATATATTGAATAAGATTGGAGATAAAACTGAGCTTTGTGGTATACCTTGATAATTATATCGCGGTTCAATTAGCTTATTATTATGATATCTTACATATATGATCCTCTTTGTGTAAAATCCATTTATTGTATCCACGAATGCGATTGGCATATGAAATAAATTAACCATTTTATTTTTTAAAGTTGACAAGCAAACTGATTCGTATGCTCCCTCAATATCCAAGAATAGTCCTGTTAAATAGTTGTTTCTGGTTAAGGTATTTTGTACATCTACCACAATGGTTGTTAGAGCATCTAGTGTTCCAAAGCTTCTTTTATATATTTTTTCCTGGTTTCTATACTTAATTTCTTTATATTTGGAAATTTTTCAATAAGTAAAAGCTCTTTCTTTGAAATTTAAAGAACTACTTTTTTCTGATACAGATATATTGAATACAAAATAACAATTTTATACACAAATTAATATACAACAGAAAAATAAGGTTATTTCGACAAAAATAAAGCAGATAAAAAGAAACACAATTACCAACCTACTAATTTAAACACCTAAGTTTACATTATGTGATGGAGTCATCCGTTACTTAATGTAAATTCATTTTATCAAGCAAAAAAACACTGAAAACTTTAGTTTTCGACACTTTTACAAATTTTATTATAATTTACTATCACTACAGCTGTTTCTACAGAGCGCCTTTCTCAAGTGAGCTAATTTTATTATGCGTCTATTTTGAGCTATTTTATACAATGTGTGTTTAGAAACTCCTGACAAACGAAGTCCAGAGATTTCTCAGATAATTATAAGACAATTTAACCCAATTTACCTAGTCTGAAAATGCTTTCTAAGGAAACTAGAGCTGAAGATGGCTGCTTGTAATTAGTTTTTTTTAATACCTCCAGAACGCTTCAGAAAAACGAAAACAACTAGTATGATTATTTATTTTCTAGAGTTGAATCGATTCTATTAATTGCTAATTTCTAGTACCGCTCATAGACGTCCGTTTTGGGTAGATCAACGGTTATTTTAACGCAAAACTTTTTTGTTTTTGAATTTTAAGCATTCGAGATACTAGATATTTAGATTTTCAGGTATTTTTGTACTAAAAGGTACTCCTATTTTATGTCGGTAGTATACACCATTTATGAGATAAATCGATTTGAAAATTTTTTGTTTTTTGCTCATGAAAGTTAAATTAATATTTTTTGCACTAGTTGGCTTTGAACTGACAACAGAAGTATAACCTACGTTTTTCATTGTCAAATTGTTGTTAGTTCGTGAAGTTTCTCTTTTAGTTTTCAATTTGTAGCATTCAAATACAACAATTTCAATTAAAAAAGTAGCGCAGTTGAGCAGTAACGTAGATACGCTGAAAAATTTCCCGATTAAGATAAACAAGTTCAGTATTCCCAAAAAAATAATGAAACAGGGAGACATAATGATGTAACAGCAGCACATGAAGATATTATTTTATTGGAAGTTGAGGAAAACTTAAAAATTAGCGTTCGAAGACTATCTGCCGTGTATCCCACAATTTCAAAATCTTGTACAGGAAATATTTTACACAACGAAAATTTATATCCTTTTCATTTTATAAAGGTATAAGTACTGCTACAAAGAGATTTTATTGCTCGGTTATGGTTACAAAATCATAAAAATCAAAATGAAGATTTTTCAGATATATTTTGTTTTGTGACGAAACTACATTCACAAAAAATGAAATTTTTAATGTACATAATGCACATTATTATTCATACGTTGGTGACAATCCCCACGTTGTTCATGAATTTAATCATCATCATAGGTTTGTAGCATTTGTAACTTTATTGGAATCCCCTCGTATATGTGTTAAATTGAAATCCCCTTATATATGTTCGTATAATTTCTTCCAATTCGTATCTTCCAATTTAAGACCCAAATAATATTTCGTTCTTTTCACCTCGCCGTCGATAATAAATTATTTTATTGTTTGTTTATGTCACAGGCGCAAATTCTTCCATATTTCTTTGTTCAAACAGCCCGATATTGCGTTTTCAAATTAATAATTTACGTCTTAATTTCCGTTGTGTTTTGTTTATACCCAAAGTGCTTTGTTTATTCCAACTTATGCGATCAATTTTTTAAGATAATTTCGTCACTTTCGTTGGAGCCGCGGTGAAGAGCGGTGATCTCCAGCGTCATGTCCAAATTCATCCGTCGAATTTGTGGTTTTCTGTTTTTGCCCCCTTTTAATGGAAATATGTAGCAGTGAAAAGTAGTTTTGTAGCAGTTAATGGTTCAGTAAATGTTTTGAGTGAGGATTGGAAAAATCGTCGTTTCCATCCTCGTTTTGTTTCTCCCTAGTTGTCATCCAAGGCTTTTTGGCAGTTTGAAGATGGATTTGTTCGTGTGTTCGTTACGCAGAGAGTGGAGCCCAGGTCTACCCCCAGTTAGTTGCAGTTATGGTTCCAGAACATTCTAAGTGTGATTTGGTGAATTAAGGTAACTTTTTGATCAAATTTTAAAGTAAAGACAGACATTTTTTTTTAATAAAGTAATAATTGCTTTCATTAAAGTTTAAAAGGATTTGTAATAATTAATAAAGTAGTAAATTTTATGGTTTGACTTTAGCTGTCATTTTATTTGTTCAGTTTTGTTTTAAATTTAATGTTAATATATGACAGCTAGCTTTATTTTTGATATTTATTTGTTTTGTCTGTTTAAAAAAAAAGGTTAATCTCTGTGCGGTAACATTTGCAAGTTTATGTAGTATCTCCAACTCCTGGAGTTTGTAAACAGATGACACATGTAAGTTTTTTCTGTATTTTTTTGAATTGTTACTATTAATATAGTGTTTTTATATTGTCTATTTTGTAACTGTTTGTGGTGACACATTTGTTTATTTTTTTTTTAACTAACCCTTTTTTGAGTTTTATTTGAAAAAGATATGTTTTGCATTTCTGATAATTATTTCTCTAGTTACAACTAGTTGTTGTAATAGTTATAATTAGGCACCTTGAAGTGGCGCTCTTTATAAATTACTAGAGGGGTTTCCTGTTTCTTTTTATTTTGTCCCAAGAGATTCATGACCGTTTGTTTTATATTTTTGTAGTTGCCCCAATTTAAACCCCTTGATATTTTTTACTTATCCACGACCCCAGCTCTCCTAACAAACCCTGAGTACCGTTCGCACAAGTAGCGTTTATTTTGCTTACCCTATCTCCACCCCCATAGTTTCTATTCCCCAATCTTCTACCCCCAAAATCTTACCCTATGATAGGCAAAATATCTTCGTTACAGGTTTAGCATAAACGTCTGGATAGGAGTAGTTGACATTTATCTACTTGGAATTGCCTGCTCATTTTAAATGATGCTGATTATTTACATTTCTTGCAAAATGTTTTACCTGATTTTTTAAATATTCGGCAAAACTTATGGTTTCTACATGACGGGTGTCCGGTCAACTTTAGCAGGAATGTACGAGACTTTCTTGATAATAACTAAGAAGACCACTGGATTTAAAGAGATGTTGAAGAGGAGGATATATAAAAGCATTTGTTTATTCCTTTCTTATAAAAAATTGTGCACAACTCTGTCTAAGGATACAAGATCCTTGCAACAAATTTAGGGATAACTTTGGAATTTTTGCAAGAATTCGGCGTTCTCTAAAAATTTGCGTAGAGACTAATGGCCATCAAATTGAGCAACTTTTGTTATTATTTCTCTTTACTACTTGTTTTTTTGGTTTCACTTGTAGTTTTGTTCCATGATTTTTGTTTAAAATTCATTTTTTCTAGTTTCAAATTTGGTTTCAAATTGATTATTACTTCTTTTCCCAAACTTCTTTTACAAATTATGTACTGCATTTATTGAAACATAGGGTAATTTATAAAATTAATTAAGGTATCTATTAATTTAAGTTTTCTGATGAAAAACGAAAAATTTTAAAGTCGAATCTAGTATCACAAATGCTTAAACGATAAAAACAAAAAAGTGTTGTGTTAAAATATCCGTTGACTTACCCAAAACCGACGCCTATTAACGGTACTAGAAATTCGCAATTAATGGAATCGATTCAACTCTGGAGGATAAATAATCCTGGTTTTTGTTTTTCTAAATAAAAGAGTTTTGGAGCTTTTAAAAAAAAACTACTTACAAGGCGCAATCTTCAAAGAGCTCTAGCTTCCTTAATAAGCATTTTCGGACTAGGTGAATTGGAGTAAATGGTCTTTAAACTATCTGAGAAATTTCCGGTTTTCGTTTGTCAGGAGAGTTTCTGGACACCCTATATATTATGAGCTATTTTGTTATTGACCTAAGTTTACTTTTACTAAAGAAAACTTGCCTTGTGAAAAGTGTTATGAAACTTAGTGTGACACTAAAGTGTACTTTAGTATAAAGTGAACATTAGTTAAGATTTAGTTTAAGTTGTCATTATAAAATCGGGCTTTAATTTTTATTCCTTATACTCCTTATTTTAAAATTATTTCATATAAATAAAATATCGGGTTTTAACAATTATCAAGTTTTACTTTTATATTTATACTTTGGAAGAAATTTCTAAATCAACACATATTAAATATGGCTTTTTATGGAATAGTATTCACAGTAAACGATTGAGGTTACCGTCGTCACAACGTGACGAGGGGTTACCGTTATACATTGTGTAAACTTTTTCAATTTTATTAAAATATATAAAAATTATAAATAAATATTAAAATTACTTCATTAAATTTTAAACATATTATTTAAATTTAAAAAATACAGAAACCATAGTATGAAGCTTTCCGCTAGCAGGAAGTTTCTAGGATACTACAACTGTTTGTATATAACAATAAATTAATAACTTTTTGAAGTTATACTCCTATACGCGCGCTCCACGTTGAAAATTTGTACGGGAGTGAATCGGTGAAATCATTACATATGTAAGATAATGAGTAAGAGAGAGACAGAAGATATATTTTCTCTCTTTCTCTCTTGAGAATAAAAATGTTCCTTTTGTATATAATAATATATTTAATATTATATATATATATATATATATATATATATATATATATATATGTATATATATATATATATATATATATATATATATATATATATATATATATTAGAAGTGATTATTTCGACCAAAAAATAATTTATAAATACGTTCAAATTATCGGGTAAAGTGGTCTATAATAAAAATCTTTCTTTTTTCTAAATTACTCAATATTTCGCCATTTATTTAAAAGCTTCCTCAGGAGTAAACTAAAAACAATTTGAACATTACAAAAAATGGCGTACAAATACATTTTAAAACACTCACAGAATTTAAAATGTAATTGTACGCCAATTTATATTTAAAATAATTTAAATGTATTTGTACGCCATTTTTTGTAATGTTCAAATTGTTTTTAGTTTACTCCTGAGGAAGCTTTTAAATAAATGGCGAAATATTGAGTAATTTAGAAAAAAGAAAGATTTTTATTATAGACAACTTTACCCGATAATTTGAACGTATTTATATATATATATATATATATATATATATATATATATATATATATATATATATATATATATATATATATATAGGTATACATATATATATATAATATAATATAATATTTATTAATATTATTATTTATGTGATATGTTTTCTATTATTTATTAAATGTTCATAATTATTTTAGTCTTTTGTATTTCAAAATAATAATCTCAATAAATCACTGTATGACCGAGAACTGTCAATTTTGAAATACGTTTGTGTCATGTCTAATTGGCAAATATTTTACGTGTTTGGTTCATGCGCTGGTGTATGTGAGTTCGAATCCCAATATGAATTTGCTTTTTTATTTACGAAATATTTAAAAACCCCACGTTAATTTTATTAAATATATGTAATATAGGCAAAAATGCTAAATTTTAAAATAAAATGAAAATTTACAACATAATCCGAGTTGTTGGTTTTTTATAGGTATAGCATTACATATGTTATGATTGTGCAGATTGACAATACCATATAAATTTGTAAAGACAAACGCGTGTATAGAAGTACAACGTCTACCGGCAGTCCCACTGTACTGCCACACTCATTTTTTTAATTAAGGTTTACTGTTCTGCAAAAAATTCAGACTGAAACTGATAATTGTGTAAGTGCCGATGAAACGAACTTAAAACGAGCTTTCAATTCAAAGTTTGTGATTTTTATCGACTATGTTACTGAAACGTCTTACAAACTATAAACTGATACTTACGGGACAATGAAACGGATGTCTGCTGAACGTGCTTACATTATAACAACAAAATAAAACCGCATTCCAACACATCAGAAAATCAGATAAAATATATCCGATTTAAAAATAAGTATTGATAAATAAATTTCTTTTAACATATTTACCAACAAATAAAGATAATACAGCTAAATAAATTGTTAACATTTTTTCAAATGAAAATTCTGCTAAATAATTTTAATTGCATTTACTTTAATCATTCAACACACGTATGGTATGAATAAAATGGTTATGAAATAGTTATTGCTTCATAAAAATCAGAACGGCTTAAATACTTTGCCTCATAATAGCATCTTATAAAAATGATTCCCCATCAGCGTTGTAGAGATGGGGTATGCTTGAGTAACACTATAAAAAATCCTTATTTTTCATTAAACTTTATCCAAGATATCTTTTTCACTTAATATGTGACTATCTATCTAAAATATCTGTATCTCTTTAAATCGTATACTCATCGCTATCGTGATCTACAGTAAAATTGACCGATGTCCTGTTAGTCTATCTTGAGTTTTTAAAATTTTTCGTAAAATACGAAATTGTCATCTTCAATGAGCAAAAATAAAAAAGCAGTCTTTTTGATTTTTTAAAATCTACCTTTTATCTATTTACGTTTTTTTCGATAAAATGTAAGGTTTTAAAGTTATTCGTAACAAATCGATTTAAAAGAAAAATTTAAAGAATTGATATCGATTATTGCGGTTATTTTTAATATAAAGGTACCAACCTCCCAGTTAGGATGGATTCCACCTCCAAGGTAAAAGCACACTTCGGCATAGGGTAGGTTTTAAAGTTAGGTTAAATAGAGGTTAACTACTGCACTAACAGTAGAACTTTTTAGAGGATATCATTACAGGAATTAAGAAAGTTCCAGTGAAACACCAGGCCTCCAGTGCAAACATTTCGATTGGTTCTCTCAATAGAAACCGTATTTTTTTGTCACATAAAAAATAAAGGGGCATAAAATAAAAATAAAATAAAATTAAATTCAATATACATTGTACAGTTAATAAACTTGTTGAATTGACTACTCCCAAAATCAATTTCAAATATGCTTTGATCAATGTTTTTTGTTATATGTGCGGAAGTAAATAAATTTAATGAATAAATTTAAATTTATCCAAAATAAAAGTTCAAATCAACTATCTCCAAGTCTCCAAAAGTTATCCCACCAATATACTGATATAATTAAAATAGTTTCTATTACTGGGTCCAATGATGGATTATATATTGTTAACCACGAAACCGGTCGCCTCCCTCTTAAAAACAATAAATAATTACCTTGTTGTGAGTACTGAGCCTCCTTTGCTAACATAGTTAATATGGGCTCACATCAGCAACTATTTCATCATTCAGGATCATATTTTTTGTTTAAACGCGAAAATAATGCAAAGTGTTCATTACTATCAGGCATGACACTTGAGCTCCAAGCCAAAATTGAAAAATTTTGAAAATTTTGACACTTTTATTATATCGCTATAAATTTTTTAAAAGAAAATAAAAAGAGTATTTTTTTAATGTAATGATTTTTAGCAATTTTATTGCTATTTTTAATAAGCATAAACGTGCAAACATATATTAACAGACACAACCTAAAAATTGAACCTGTAACTGGCTTGTTTCTTCAGTTAATGTAGTGTTTTAGTCAACTATAATTGTAATTTTAGTACAAGTTATAAAATATGGATACTATTCTTCGTCTTCTTCTACTGGTGCTACAACCCTTTGTAGCTCTTGAACGCCTACTTATCAACGTTCTTTCATTCTGCCCTATCGGATACTTTCTTTTGCCACTGCCTGATGGCAGTGGCGAAAGCCATGGTTTTAAGGTCTTCCTCTACATCCTTCCTCTAGATCTACATCTCTAGATTACTTCTACAGCTCGCTTATCTGGCATTCTTTCTAAGTGGCCATGCCAGTTTAGTCTTTGTAACTTTACAAATCTAACGATATCTGCGATCTGCATTAATTCATCCAGCTCATAGTTCACTTTTTTTCTTAATATTTTACGCTTAAATATTAACAATTAATTTTCATCAGTGGTTAAAAGGGATCACGTTTATCAGTAACTTACTTTTAATTAAGTCTTTGTATGCATAAAAGCACCTATTAGTACTAAGAATCCGTGCTTGTATTTCTTGACTGACGTTGTTGCTGTCATTTATTATTGAGCCTATGCAGGGAAAGGTAGAGGCATATTCATAAGTATGGTTGTCTACCTTCAGATTCTCATGTTGATTCGACTGTGTGCACTTCATATATTTTTGTTTTTCTTTTATTTATATATAGACTAAATGTAGCGGCTTCGGGTTTCAAATCTATAGCTTTTTCGGTTAATACCCTTCTATTGCGGCTTATTATGGCAACAGCATCCGCATATGCGCATATTTAAGTGGATCTTGTATTAATATAGCCATTTATATCTAGTTTTCTGATAATAGCTTTCAAAGTTGGATTAAAAAATATTGTTGATAAGGTGTCTTGCACTTTGCTTAACTCCATTTTTAATACCAAATGCCACTGTCATTTTTCCATCTATTCTCACCATAGCCTTGGAGCCCTCTAAAGTCATTTGTATAAGTTTAACCAACTTTTTTGGTATTCCTCATATGAATAGTTGTTTTAAAATTGTTTGTCTATCTACCCAATCAAAGTCTGTTTGAAACCAATATATATATATATATATATATATATATATATATATATATATATATATATATATATATATATATATATTCAGGGATTCTACAGTATTCACTGCCTTCCCTCGCTCAACCGTTTCCATCTCTCTCTGTTGTCCAATTCTCCATCGTTTAGGCCTCTTAGGTTTTTAGTTGACCTCTTTGGTCTGAAATTACATCGGTATTGACCAATTATTTCTTCCGAAAATGATTTAAGACTAATAATTAAGACTAATTGCTGATAATATCTTGTAGGCGACATTTAGCACTGTTATGGCCCTATAATTTTCGAAGAGTAATTTGTTTTGCCCTTTGTACATAGGAAATATGATTCTTACTTGCCAATCCTCTAGGATGATTTCTATACAGCATATTAGATATACAGCAGATTAGTTTATGGATATGCTTCCATAGCTGACGTCTATCATTCTTTATCAGTTGCGTAGTTATTCCACCTATGCCAGACAGTTTGTTATTTTTCAGATGTTTTATGACGTACATAGTTGGTTTTAATGTTGATTCCTTAACTAGTTATTCTGATGCGTGATGAATTATTTCTTCTTCTTGGTTTTGTTTTTTTTTCTGAGTTTAAGAGCTCTTGAAAATGCTTTTTCCACCTTTTCATTAGTTCCTCTTTCTCGCTGATAATTGCCCCGTTTTTGTTCTTGCACACTGTTCCTGTCATGTGTCCTTGAGTATATTGCATGATTTCCTTGTAAAATTTCCTTGATCTCTTTTTTGTAATTATAATCTGATTTTTGTTGTATTTTTCTATTTATTTATTTATATTATTTAAAATTTCTCTCTTTTTCCTTCTACATATTCTCCTTGCACACCTTCCTAGTTCTTCATGTTTTATATTTAATAGGAAATTACTTTGTAGATATTTCTGTCTAGCAGTATTTTTGCTATTTATTACTTGTTTGCCCCATTCTCTTTTCTTACCATTGATACATTGATACTATTTGTTTTATATTTGATATGACTAATAAATGATCCGAATCGCAATTTGCGCATCTATAGGGTCCAACATTTGCTACGGAGGTTGCTCATTGCTTAGAAATTACTGCTCACAAAGAAGTCGCCACTCCTGTCGATTCCTGGCAACTTCCCTCCATCTTCTAACCCTTAGAATCTGTAGGTCTACTTCCACACCATCAATCCATCTCATTCGTGGTCGTCCTCTGCTTCTTGTGCCCTCTGGTTTTGAAAATGTTAATCTCTTCGTGTATTCGTCATCTGACATCCTAGCAATGTGTCCAGCCCATCTAAGTATCTGCACTTTAACGAATTTCACAATATCTGGATCGGTGTATAACTGATATAGTTCAAAGTTGTATCTTCGACGCCATAGCCCATTTTCATTTACGGACCCAAACAAATTTTCTAACAATTTTTCTCTCAAAAATACCAAGAAGTATTTTATCATTTTGAGATAAAATCTACGTTTCAGCCCCATATATCAAAACCGGTCTTATTAAGGTCTTGTATATATTAAGCTTTACTGCACGTTTTATATTTTTATTTTTTAAATATTTCTGGAGGCCGTGAACAGTTCTGTTTGCTATTGCTATGCGTCTTTTTATTTCGTCGCTTGTCGTGTTTGTTGCGTTTACTAGCGATCCAAGATATGTAAATTCTTTGACTTGCTCAAAGGTATGGTTGTTAATTTGAATTCTCTGTTGGATATTTCGAGGGTTTTTAGAAACCAACATATATTTAGTTTTTTCCTCGTTTACCACAAGTCCTAATTCACTTGCTGCGCCCGAAAGCCTTGTAAAACACTGCATCATGTCTCTCATACTTCTGCCTGCTATAACTATATCGTCAGCGAATACGAGAATTTACGTCAATCTATTAAAAATAGTTCCATTCACTCTAATATTTAATTATCTGATTGCCTTTTCCAAGGCAATATTAAAGAGCAGACATGCCAACGCACCCCCTGTTTTAGACCATTATTAATGTCAAATAACGCAGAGTTTTCTCCTTCAATTCTAACGCATGAGCTTACGTTTTGCATTGTTAGTTGGGTCGACTTAACTAACTAAGGTGGGATCCCAAAGTCTATCATTTCATTATATAATGCAGTTCTTTTCACACTGTCATAGGCTGCTTTGAAGTCAATGAAAAAGATGGTGTGTTTCTATGTTACATTCTAGTGACTTTTCTAGAATCTGCCTATGTGCTTGAATTTGATGTGTAGTTGACTTTCCAGCAGTAAATCCGCATTGATATTGACCAACAATCTCCTTTGTAAAATGTTCAAGTCTTTCAAATAATACATTACCGAAGGTCTTATACGCAGATGGTAACAGAGTAATGCCTCTATAGTTCTTACACTCCAGTTGATCACCCTTTTTATGCAACGGACATATTATTCCCTTCAGCCACTCTTCTTGTACCCATTCATTCTGCCATATAAGTACTATTAGTTTATGGATTGCTGCAAAAAGTTGATCACCACCTTTTTTATACATTTCCGAATAGATTTCATCGATTCCTGGGGCTTTATTGTCTTTGAGTTTTAGGACCGCATTTGACACTTCTTCTCTTGTTGGGTCTTCACTGTGTAGTTGACGTTGTATATTTTGTTCATTTTCTATGTTGTACTCTCCTTGAATATCGTTTATATTTAGATGTTCGCTGAAATGTTGTGCCCATCTGTTAAGAACTGAGTTTTTATCATGTAGAATTTCACCGTTAGTGTCTTTACAAATTTTTAATCATGGTTTGAATAATTCTCGATGGCTAGTATTTAAGGATTTGTAGTATTTCCTCGTTTCATTTTTATCGAACAAACTTTGTGTCTCACTGAGAGTGTTCTGTTTGTATTCCCTTTTCTTACATCGATGGATACGTTTTTCCTGTCTTCTAAGACGTCTATATTCTTCTTTCTTTCTCCTGTACAACCTGCGTCAATGGTTTTTTGATATGCTGCGTTCTTTCTATTTGTGGCCATTTCGCACACATGATCAAACCAATGATTTCTTTTTTCTGACTTGGTTTTGCCCAATATTTCAACGGATTTCTGTAACACAATATCTCGTATATTTGCCCATAGTTGGTTAATATCTTCTTCTTCTTCTTAGTTTTTTGTCCTTATTTGATCTTGTATTTGCTGTCTGTATACATTTGCAATGTCGGGATCTTTCAGTTTATTAATGTCGATTTTTTCTCTCCTTCTTCCCATCTCCTTTTTTAAATTGAATATTCTCTCTTTAAATTGTGCTTTAACTAGATAATGATCACTATCTATGTTTGCTCCTCTAAAAGACCTAACATCTAATAAGTTAGAGCAGTGTCTTGCATCGATGATTATATGATCTATTTGGTTAATCGTTTCATTATCCTGAGATTTCCAAGTTCCCTTATGTATATCTTTATGGGGAAATCTTGTCTCAGCTATTATCATGTTCTTAGACATCGCAAAGTTTCTGATTCTGAGACCGTTATCATTAGAGTCTACGTGTAGGCTCCCTTTTCCGATGGTGGGCGAAAATATATTCTCCCTTCCGACTTTGGCATTAAAGTCTCCTGCTATTATTTTGATGTCATTTTTTGGGCACTCATCGTACTCTCGGTCTAGTGCCTCATAAAACATGTCTTTTTCATTATCCTCTTTTTCTTCCGTTGGAGCGTGGATGCTAATAATGCTAATATTAGCGAACTTCCCTTTAAGTCTTACTCGACATATTCTATGATCAATAGCTTTGAAATCGATTACACTATGTTTGACCTTGCTGTTTACAATAAATCCGGTACCAAATTCGTGTCGTTTAGGATGTCCACTGTAGTAAATATTGCAGTTATTTTTTTCCAGGATGCCTGAGCTAATCCACCTTATTTCCTGTAAAGCAATGATATCTGCTTTGGCATTATTCATTTCTTGTATGAGCAGAGCAGTGGCTCCAGGCTGATAAAGGCTTCTTACGTTCCAGGTGCAAATTTTTAAATCATTATCCTTATTTCGTTTGCGAGTTCGTCGTAGGTTAGACAGTCCGGTTTCTTTCTTTGTAGCTCTCATAACAAAAAGTTTTTTACAGGGTTGGGTAGTTAACCCAACGCCCCCTTTTCGGAGGGCCATTTCACCCGCTCTCGTCAGTTCCCGACCCAACTTTCCACCTGGGTTGGATACCGGATCTCCAGTTGGGTTGCTCGGTTTACAGGGGATACCAGCATGAAGGTGAGAGTCGGATTTGAGTAGGAGAGGCTAGGAATAAACTGGATTCAACTTCATGTTTTCGCATTCTACCCCTTTATCCCCTGTTGCTGTTTTTATTGCGGGGTATTAATAATTGTATATGAATTTTATCTTTTAGGAGTATTTTACATATTCTTTTATTAATGGGAGTGAAACGCAATATCGACGTACGGTATTATAATTTACCATAAAACCCACTTCAAAGTCTCCTTGTGTTTTAACTCCACAGTAGTATGAACCATAGGTCTTTTTTATTTATGCATCCATGTATTTTAAATCTAATTTCTTGGAGAGCGCTGTATCTATTTTATATTTCTGAAGTTCCTGGGCAATACTGTGCATTTTGTCTGTCTGCAGCATGGTTTGTAGATTTCAGGTTCCCAATCGCCATTTTATCATTAAATCTTTTTCCGTAGCTTTGGTCGTTGTCCGTTAGCCCATCCAGTTTGTATGTTGTTCATAGCATTTGTGATAGCGGAGTTTAAGGTGAACAGATTATCGGCCTATTGCACCCAAGTTTAGTGCCAGGGCTGCTGACTATAGCTTCCGAACTAGCCTCGCTTTACTCCGAGTATAACTAGCTATTTTCTCCAGGCCAATGGTATTATGTTATGTGATAGGTTAGGGTTATACCGCCCATGTTTGGTCAGGGGTTGAGGAATAGGCATTATAATTTAGGACAGCAGCAGTGCTGCTTCATTCAGTCGCCCTTCTGAATCTGAATCTAGTGCTCAAAAGCACTGGTTGAATGCTCCAATACATAAATTTTACAAATAAAAGGCAGATATTGAACACAGTTCTTATATTAAATCTTGTCCAAGTGCTTTTACTCTCAAAGCACCTTTAGGGACATCTGAAATAAGCCAAAAACGTTTTTCTAGTGAAAGAGTTTGCTACTTTACTTTCACTTAAAAACATTGTTTGGCTTATTTTAGATGCACATGAAGATTAGAACAGAGCGAAAGTATTTGGGAAAGATTTAATAAAAGAACTTTGCTCGATATCTGCCTTTTATTTGTAAAAAAAAATTAAATATTATATAGTTTCTAACAATGAAAAAAGATCTCTTTATTTCTACATAAATGGAATCCAACTACTGTTTATGAAGTAAAAAAATTCCTTAGACTCATAGATTGCATGTATCTTATGCAAATGCCAACAATAAAATGTCACTGGTCAAAGTATATACTTTACAATACTGATGTAGCCAGAAACACAATGAGCAGAAACAGATTCCAAATTCTTTTACAGATAATACATTTTAACGACAATGAGTTCGCCCTGCCAGTTGGTCGCTTTCACAAAATACTCAGATTGGTCAATTTGCGAATTTTTTATTAAATTTGGATACGCTAAGTATTTTGTATCGATGAAACTATAGTTCCATTTCAGACGCGTTCCTTTTTAAAATAATATATAAAATAATTACTTAATTGCGTATAATAAAAAATAAACAAATAAAGATGAGAAGTACAGCAAAGCAAATAGTAATATTTACATATTCAAATACATGAACTGTCATGCATTTTAGTTGATCTATATGAGGTTAAACTTTCACAGATTTGTTATTTTTATTACAATTGTCATCAACAAATTTTTGACCAGACAAATACGGCAACATTTGAACATTTATTTTTGTAAATGCTCCTATACATACATTTCATATTGTTAATATTGTATTAAGAATTATAACCCAAGCCATAACAGTTATTACGTAAATGTATTTTCAAAGGTAGTTATGGCTTCACCACAAACACTAATCAACTCGATTCTGAAGTAATTACCTCTACATCCTCTCATATTTTTATTTTGAAAATTCCCACCTGAATTTTACTATCTATGACTCTTTTCGGAAATCTCCATTCTCACAACATGACCAGTCCATCGAAGTCTCTAAAGATTAAGCAAATTTACTTAAGAGTATTGTAATAGTAATTTACACAACAATTTCCAAAAGTGATATTTTACGGGATTAGTAGGAAGTTTTTCTGCGAATCCTGTAAAATCTCTTTGGGATCGTGTTAATTACAATATTTTTTCTATAAGCATTGCTTTCATGAATACATAGCTTATGAATATTAATTACACAATTATAAAAATAACTTATATTAATGATATTAGGGATGTTAATAGAAGTGGTAGTATTGAAATTAGTGTTATTATTGAAAACACTTTCGACTCTTCTATGACAAGCACTGTCATATTAAAAATAAAAGTTGATAATATTGTTAAGGCTGCCTACGTAGATACTCAAAATAGTTGCTTTTTGTACGATTTATGTAAATTAGAACATTCGATTTCATAAATGGCACCAATTATTTCATTTTTGGGAAGGCGGCTGCATAAAAACAAAATTTACATAATTTACTAATAATATTTATAATATAGCACTCATGGTTCCATTTGGTTACATCATATTTGGCATTTTAAATCAAAATTTAAATGGCAGAGAAAATTACGAATGACAAAAATTGTCATTTCTACATGTCAAAAAGATTAAAGAATGGAATTATATTCATATGAGGTTTTATTTATGTTGGAAGTAAAATGGACTTATTTTTGACGTATTCTATGATGAATTGTGAAATTCAAATATTAAACAGAATTAAATGTTATATGAATAGAAAGTGTTTTAATTCAAAATTTAGGGAAAAACTGTTTGAGATTGTTTTTAACGATTGGATTATAAAACAGCTATTAACCAAATTCAGCTATTGTCTTGTCAAAAATAGGAAAGTTTTAAAATTTAACTTATGCAAATTCTATGGTTGGGTGTGTGTCGAAAAAAAGAAAATATTTAATGGATTTTGAAGAAACTGGAAATTCTATTTGTTGTTTGAAATTCTAAAAGATTATTGGTTTAAAATAGCAAAGGTCAGGAGAAGTTGTACGTTTGATGGTATTTTAAAAGTGAAGACAAAGACAGTCTGTTCTTATTCGTGAAAAGAGTAACAAAGAGACTAAATGCCGGTAAATTTGAACATTAAAAGAATATTAAAAAATTAAGTGGTAGCAGTGGCGATTCCAGGTATGCTGAATGGTAGCAGTGCAGAAGTTATTTTTGGCAGCATTGTAAGTACCAATAAATTATCATTGCATCGGTAGAAGCTTAGGTTAGGAGCAATTTATTGTCCAAGACGAGAGCGAAATTTTGGTTAGGACGTAAGATCGAGATTCTTTTTTGGGAGTAGATCCAAGAAAGGAGTTAGCTAGTGAGTTGATAAGGGAGTATCCGGGTCAATTTTAGAATTGAAAGAAATTAAAAGTTAAGCATATTATTAAATTTTGAGAACAATAATACAGAGGTATAAAGTTTTTAAACGTAACAGTAACTATTTAAATTTAGAGTTGTTTTTGTTTATACGTTCTGTAAAGTTCTATAGGTTATTTAGTAAAGCGAATCAATATTGGCTGCGCTGCTTTTAATTGAGAGGATAGGGACGGACCGATATTTATTTTTGGTTTGTTTTATATGTGTAATAAAATTAATTTTTCAATTAATTTTTTTAATATATTTTAATTGAATCGAACATTTTGTCAATTCTTTTATTTTCGTTTATATTAAAAGGCAAAGGTATTTAAGAACTCACAAAGGAACCCTAAGATTAATTTTTAACATCTGCTTTACAATTTGACGTCTGTAATTAAGATCATTGAGATATTTATTGAATAAAAACTGGTTAATTTATTGTTATTGCTTGTTTCGTGAATTTAATTGAATTTTATAAAATAATAACTGTATTTAAATCTAAAGTAAATTTATATCGCACTCACTCAACTGTCGTATCGACCAACAATATATAATAAAATAAAATAAACATCTGAAACAAATACTCTATATAGTGGTTCCAGTAATAAAAAAATATTCTCCGGTTTTTTTAATGATTTTAAATGAGTTTTAAATGAATTATTCCAAATATTCAAATGTTCTATTAATATTTTAACGTCACAAATATTATAAAACTAAGAATAAACTATCTATAATAGAGGTTATATACTATACTACACTATAATATCATTCGATTGTATTGTTCTGATAAGAAAATTAGTTAGAAGAGGATAAGGAAATTAGTTATTGCTTTTATTTTATTTATTACATTTTTAAACAATTTCCAATTTTAAAGAAAATAGTCTGACTTTCCATGTCAGAAAAATAAAAATTTGGTTTTTAATTTGCAATTTAAAAGTCCTATCTTACCCTCAGGGCCGCACATGTCCTAACAGTGATTTGCCCATGTATATTTATTGTTGAATTTATTTATAAGCCATTCACGTCTGTTCGAAGATAAAAAAACAGTCATGCGAGAGTACCTCAAGCACTGACTTATTATTAACAGTGGACTTTCCAAAGATGGAAACAAAAAATGACAGGAAACAGGTTTGTTATTTGCTGTTCTTAGGACAAAAATTATTTTTATTTAATAATTGACGGTATCTGAGTGGTTTATAATTAGTAAAACATAAAACATAAAATCTATATCCCCAGTAAAAAATGTATTCCAAATATAGCATAATTGCTGTTCTAACAAATTATTCTGCATATTATACATGCAATAAATTGATATAATAATTGATGAATGTATAGAATATAAATCCATCCAAAATCTAACTTTATGCAGCTGCAATATTAGTGGCGACGATCGTAATTGATATCTTCAGCCTATTACAATTATATTTCATGAAATGTGTATCTATATATATATATATATATATATATATATATATATATATATATATATATATATACATATATATATACATATATATGTGTATGTATATCTATATATACTAACTGTTGCTGCTTCTCAATAGTTCTTAATCCTTTCACAATAACTCCTGCTGTCCTTTTCTTCTTATTATCACAACGTTCTTTTTATACTGAGCTTTTAAGACCTTCCTAAGCAAACAGACTATAAACCACTAAACTGGGGCCCCTTGCAGACACTTCTCAATTTTTGCGCATCTACTGTGGTTGGCCTTTCTACGAAGGAGCATATTTATTTCTTTTTGGCACGATGAGATGGCAGCTATTTTTATATTTAGTCTTATTGTTTGGCTACAATTTTTGACCTTTTCGCTTGACCAAGTTTCTTGGCAGTGACAAGCACCAACTGTAAGCTAAGAAGTTTCACTGCCACTACCAAATTCCAGCTACATGAATCCCAGTTCATATTCCTAGGATCCATATAGGACGTAAACACTAAATTGCTCAAAGCCTACGAAAATTTGATATGTCTATGATACGATGCTGAAGATTCTTCCTACAGCCTCTATTCTTAAATATAATGGTCGATTTTTACGAATACATGGTGATATCAATTGCTTCTCTCCTATTACTGATCGCAAAGGTTCGCGTGTTCTCTTTATTAATATTGTTGAGATTTGTAAATTCGCTGTACGAGAGCTTCTCCTTTAGAATTGATGTTTAGGGTTCTCCAGAGAATATAATAGACATCTTCACCACAATCTATTGTAAGTTTTTTTTTCGATTGCCTAAAAATATTTAACGAAGTTCATGAGTCTTGGGAGGAAGTTTTTTCAAAGAATCGTACAGAAAGTATTCACAAACCGAGTATACTGTCTCAGGTAACCACCACACCACCAAGTCTCTGGTAAATAATACTGCATAAGAATTACTTCCATGTATTCAAAACACATGCTCTAGTATTTCTACGTCACGGGTGCCAAAAGGTACAGCCAAATTGATATTTATTGGTATAACGAAGATACGTAGGCGATGTACTGGTATGCTTTACAGAAACTAAAAGACAACTTGATTAATTTTTGTCGTATATTAATTCACTCCATAGTCATATTGAATTTACAATCAAAACAGAACAAAATCAACCCATTATTTTTTTCATAAACGTATTTCACTTCGTATTTCATAAACCTACCCATATTGACATGACTATACACAATTTATCATCTCATCCTACACAACATAAACTGGCAGCTTATCATAGCATGTTACATAGATTAATAAAAATTATGATGTCAAAATACAACTTTGAGATAGAATTAAATATCATTAAGCAAATAGCAGTAAATGGGTACAACGAACAAACAATAAAATTTTAAATCAAAAACTACACAAGAAAGCCCTGAAATTAGTATTTCCACCACCAGAGAAAAAACACAGTACCTTCTGCTCGATTACATATACAGGCAAAATAACAACAAAAATAGCCAAACACATAAAAAAGAAAGGAATAACACCAGCTTTTTAAACAAACAACAACTTAGGCAAATATATTAAAAACAACAAGAACCAAAATAAAAAGCACTTACACGGTGGTGTATATAAACTTAAATGTGGCGACTGCCCAAAAACTTACATCGGTCAAACTGGTAGAATCTTTAACAAACGTATAACAGAACATAAAAGGGCTTTCAATAATAGGAAAACAGATTCTACATACGCACTTCACCTTCTAGATCATAATCATTCTTTTAATGACAGTACACAAATAAAAGGCCACAACAGTGATAATAGCATTGTGTGCTCCAAACGACAATGCTTCAGATGAAAATAAAAAGAAGCAACAGTTTTATGATGAACTAATAACCTTGCTTATTTAAATAAGCGACAAAGAAGTGACTTGAATGGTAGTGGAACAATATTTTGAGCTTTGTGTCAATAATAATGGTGACCGTCTCATGGAGTTGTATCATCAAAACTCGTTAAGGTAACTAATGGTTTAAATATAAGAATATCCATGTGTGGAAAAATTATTGGAGATCCTTGCAGTTATCTTTACTAAGTACTTTAACGAAGATGAGACGCCACTCAACGTGAAAAAAACGTCACGTGTTTGTTATTTTTCTTTAAATAATTTTTTTTCAAACGTCACAAAAGTATTTTTGTGATGTGATTGACAATATCAAAATGTTACTTTTACGCATAGGCACAAAAGTGTAAAAGTCAAAAGGGGAAAAGTTTCGTAAACCGCAGTGGACTTGCTAGGCAACAATCCTTCGGTTACAGTCTTTGAAATGCACAAAATATCTGGAGAGATACGCGATGGTGGAATCTTCGCAATCAGATAACAATACTCGTACTTTTGGGCGACAATAAGCGCAAACGTTCACAAAACTTAACTGGTACCGCAAAAATCGGTAATTTTTCTTATTTGTCAAAATGACAATCAATAGAAGTAACCATAGTAACATAAAAATTATTTGTGACGAAAAAAAATAGTATGTTCTATTCAGAGTAAAAATGAGTTTTTGTGTGTCAGCTTAATGTCGGACATCCTACGCTCGTCGGTCAAAGGTACAGCCTCGCCATTTTTACTCCTAATAAAACAATATACCATTATTCCAATTTTTTGATTTTATTCGTTTGTTACTTTTCTGTTTTATTTTGCTATTTTTGTTCTAAAAATAAATGGCGCTCAACTCTTCTATCAACTAAATAATATATTTAATCTTTCTCTTATTTCGACTTTAATCCCACTATTTGGACCCCATATCTACTATATTCTATTCTATACCATAGACATATAAAATGTCTATACCTCATTTCAAACGACAAAATAGTTGGCTAATCTTGACCGCTGTCATGTCAGTTATACTTCAATATAGAAGGGGAATCTTTTTTTTTCTATTTTACAAATCAAAAATTTTAGAAAGAAGAATCAAATTCTTCTTCTTCTTCTTGTAGTGCCTATCCGTTTCGGGTGTTGCGACCATCATGGCAATCTGTATTTTGCAAAATGCTACTCTGAAAAGATTTGTGGTTGTTGTGTTGAACCACGTACGTAGATTTTTCAGGCAGGAAATCCTTCGCCTTCCTGGTTCCTCGTTTTCCTTCTACTTTTCCTTGTAGAATTAATTGCAGCAACCCTTATCTTTCGCTGTTCCTTATTATGTGACCGAGATATTCCATGTTGGCTGTTTTTATTGTGGTTAACAACTCTTTTCCTTTTTGCATTTTTAATAAAACGTCCTGGTTAGAAATGTGATCAGTATAGGATGGGTACTGATAAATCATGGCATTTGAATAGTTTAGCCATTTTTTAAAATGATGATCTTGTGTTCTCTATCCTATATTTTATTTGTAGGAAATGGTCCCAATTTTCATTGACGTTCGTACCAAGGTAGGTGTATGTTTTTACTCTTTCTATTGATTGACCATTCACACTGATTCTTTCAATTTGCTGTTTCTTCTTAGAGATCATCATACATTTTGTTGTCTGAATGTTCAGTGAAAGTCCATATCTCTGACTCACTTCTGTGATTCTATTCATTAACTCCTAGAGGGCTTTATAACTGTCAGCGAATACCACCGTTTCATCCGCATATCTGATGTTATACACATTCTCCATTAATTCAAATTCCGGCTTCAACATCCTCATATTCATAATTAACTTAATGGACTTTAGTGCTTTGTAGTTAGCTCTGATTTTTGTTATTTGCTCTGGAGTGCACACTTCTGCGTCATACAAAAGTACAGACCAAATATAGCACTTAACCATTCTTTGTCTTAGTTTTAAACTGAAATGGTTATTGCAAAGAAATGTCTTCATTTTTATAAAAATAGTGTTAATCAATGCTATTCTGCGTTTTGTTTTTATGTTTGGATGTAGTTGATCCGTTATGATAGTTCCCAAATATGTAATTTTGAGAACTTTTTCAACTTTAATTGAAGCTCTGCATCTGGATATGGGTTACGGCTAAAGACTAAAAATTTGGTTTTGTTTGAGTTTATTTTAATGCCCATTTCCTCTTTCTGTCGTTTATATATGTGTTTCATATTCAGAATTTGTTATCAGAAGAAATTTTTTATATAAAATAGTTTTTATTGATAATACTACTCTAATTTTATCTCTAATTCTTTTACCAAATGTGCTTCTTCTTGTTCTTCTTTCACTTTATAAACAATTATATTTGTTCATTGGCGAATTAGTACTTTAGGTCCAATTAGTGCGATAATTCTTCTGCCGATTGGATATTTATCTCTTGCTATTTTGACCACAGGGGTCTCCGCCATTCCGCTTATGTGGTAATTCCATTATTCTTTTTTTCTATTTAGCCTCCATTCGTTTATACACTATACGTTATATTTTCTTCTAATGTCTTCACTTTTCTTTAATTCTCTCAGCGTATCTCCTGTAATTCTTTTTAGTACTCTTCTCTCTGTTATCTCCAGTAACCTTTGTGATGAGGCCAAATGTTTCATTATATAAAATATTTAATTCCAAAATTTTTATTCTTTACATTCATAAATCTCTTCGGTTTGAAGAAGTAAACCTACTGCACTTCCTTTAGACACGTGTATTCCGTTTTTTACGTAATAACATTTTTAATACTTTTTACCGTGTGAGATTCTGTTTCCTACTTTAAGGTCAGTTTTTTTTATAATTTCCTAAATTGATTTTATTAAGTTGATTCTTATGTTCATTTTCTCGAAATCCTTCTAAAATTTCCTTTCAGGAAGTTTAAGGAATCTGCGAACATATTCTTTATATCGTTATTGTGAATAAGTTCATTACATGATTATAATTCAGATTTTTTCGGCATTATATCAACAATAAAGTAAACAATAGTTATCTTTTTTTTTTTATTATCCAGATTACTCACACAGTTGATTATAAAGGAAAAAAAATTAAGGTAAATTTAAAATGGATACAGTAAATATCAAATATCAAGATATATGCACATTATAGAGTGAAGTTTTCGTCAGGCCATGGATTTCGGAGGGTGCGTGGTCTGCAACGCAGTATGGCGTGCCCTCAGTTCTCGATGCTATGGCATGCTGGACGAGCCACACTACACTAGCATGCTGGACGAGAACTACAGTCTGTAGTCACTACCCCGATGTATGAGCAGGAACACAATAAGTATAAATACGCATACGCTCATGAATCACACCTGGCGAGTCATGAGGGCCTTCACAGTTCACGCTTCTTCAACTGGTCTTGGGTGAAATGTCCTTTGATCTATCCTATTAGCCTCTTGGCTAACTCTTGTTTCTTCCGACCCCGAATGGCGATTAGGTTTCCGAAGGCAGACGGGTCACTATTTTATTCATACTATCCTTTCTTCTTTCCTAAACTCGCCAACACGCATGGCAAGCGCGGCGTTTTAAATTGCCATTTTCCATAGAAATGCCAGATAATAAAACTAGATTACCCCAGGTGAGTAGGGTTCAAAACGAGCTACAAAATGTTAAATGGGACCTAGTCGGACTCAGTGAAGTAAGAAGACGAGGAGAGTCTCTCGAAACACTAAACTCGGGTCACCTGTTTTATTATATGGGAAGTGAACACAAGTCTGTAGGAGGAGTAGGCATCATAATACACAAGAAACTCTTCCAAAATGTGGTTTTAGTAAAAGCAATATCTGAGAGAGTAATATATATATATATACAAATATACAATTAAATAAAAGATGTATCGTTAAGTTCATCTAAGTCTACGCACCAACATCAACCTATCCTGACGAAGAGGTAGAACAATTTTACAAAGATGTGCACAGGGCCATAAGAGAGAACAGAGAGAACAGAGAGCCCAGATGGAAATACCCGCAACGAAATAGATTACTTTATTACAGATAAAAAATACATATTTAAAGATGTGACCGTTCTTGATAGATTCTCGACAAACTCTGACCATAGGATGGTTAGAGCTACCATTAAGATATCTACTCACTTAGATAGAAGTCATACAATAAAAAAGAAATACTCTCACTGGACATGCCCACAAAACGAAACAGCATTTGGAGACTACATTAACAACACTCTTGATCACAGCATAATACCAAACGATGTCGGTGAGTTGAACAAACAAATAGTTGATACACTTAAACTGACACAAGCACGTTTTGGCCCAAAGACCACACGAGATCAAAAGAACACACTTAGAAACACAACTCAAAATAACAGAAAGACGACAGTTACAAAGTGAAAGCGACATTGACCCACAAACCATTCGGGCACTCAATAAAGACATATCGAAAGCTGTGAGAAGAGATATTAGGAAATTTAAACATAAAAAATCGTACAGACTATAGAGCAAAACAGGAGCATGAAGTTAATGAGACGAAAAAAGGCGACAAGTAGAAAATAAATTTTCCAGCTTAGGAATAAAGAGGGTGAAGTAATAACAGACAGACAGAAAATACTTGAAATAGTCGAAGAATTCTACACTATATTATACACAAACCAAATTAACAATAGCGTAAATAAAGACGGTAGACAAAAGGTTCTAAACCAGGGATCTGAGGACATTCCAGAAATTACTCAAGATGAGATACAATATGCACTCAAAAAAATGAAAAACAACAAGGCGCCAGGAGATGATGGAATAGTTACAGAAGCTATAAAACTTGGCGGAACTTCTCTTCTGAAAAAAATACGAGATCTCTTCAATCTCTGCTTGTATAGTCAAAAAATTCCTATAGCTTGGAATAACTCCATTACAATTCTTCTGCATAAAAAGGGTGACAACATGAACCTAGAGAATTACAGGCCAATTTCACTACTTAATTATTTATACAAACTGTACACCAGAATAATAACCAATCGATTGGAAGCAAAATTTGAGCTATATCAGCCAAGAGAACAGGCTGGTTTTCGCCCCAACTACGGTACAAATGACCACCTACAGTGCATAAAAGTCTTGATTTAAAAATCAATTGAATACAATAGACCTCTAGTTCTAACATTTAGAGACTTCCATAAAGCGTTTGATACTATCGAACTACCCGCACTTCTAAAGACATTGGAAGAGTGTCGAATTGATCATAGGTATACCAATATTATAGAAAATATATACAGAAATGCTACAACTATAAATCTGCACGGTATTACCAATAAGATACATATCAGGAGAGGTATTCGACAGGGAGATACTATGTCGCCTAAGTTGTTCATTACTGTACTTGAACATACTTTGAAGTCACTGGAATGAAAAAGTAAAGGAATAAATATTGATGGTAAGGTGCTTAGTCATCTACGATTCGCAGATGATATTGTTCTGATCTCAGATGACCTAAAGGCTGCCAGTGATATGTTGAATGAACTCAGAGATGCAGCACGTAAAGTAGATCTAAATGTTAACTACCAAAAGACAAAAAAAGGTGACTGATTTAGTTTCGAGCCATCCTTTAAGGGTAGAAGACGTCGAAATTGAAATTGTTGACAGCTACATATACCTTGGACATACTATAAGTGACGCAACATAGAATAGAAAGATCATTGTTAGGCATAACGTTGCGAGATAGGGTAAGAAACGAAGAAATTCGTAGAAAAAGTGGTGTAGAAGACATTATAAAACACATAGAAAAAAATTAAATGGAGGTGGGCAGGACACGTCGCTAGAATGAAGGATAATAGGTGGATCAAAAAAATGT